>NW_028231075.1:0-18587 GCF_043228905.1 Azolla caroliniana | reverse complement strand
CACATGGCCATGCAATCAGAGCACATGCATGTCACTCACCACTCCCATTACCATAACGTGTGTGTCCTGCGTACAACTCTTGCCCAAGACCCATACCAACTAGTCCACCCTCCCACACGTCTAGGCTAGTCCTAGGTGTCGTATTGTCACCAGACAATCTGGGCGCAACCTGTAGCGGGTACTCCTCCTCCTCGCGCGAGAGCTTGTCGAGCAACATAACATTTATACATACATAGGTAAATGTGCGCACTCGCGCGTGCGCGTAGGGGTGTGCGGGCACGTGCACATTAAACTAGAACGCGCTAGTGCCGAGACACTAAGCACGCGGAGGCTACTGCGGGACGAGTGGTGGCTCCCGAGTGTGCTACATCGATGAACGTAGATAGACCGGTGTCCGTACTCGCTCGTTCGGACGGACGAGGGGTTGGTAACGACGACGACAAGGAAAGCTAACCGGACTACCACACTAGGAGTGTCCTATCGGGCAAGTGTGGAAGCAAGTTCACATTCGCCGCGTGTACAAGTTGACCTTAGCCTTAGCCGTTGCCGTGGCGTGTGCGGTATGGGTGTCCTGCTTTGATGTTTTCTTTTCCGTTTGGGTGGTTTGCGGTCCCTATAGGCAAATTCTATGCGTTGGTGCTCGTGTTTACGTTCGTGTTGGAGGGACGTTGGTGCTCGTGTTTACGTTCGTGTGGGTGTAATGCGCGATTGGGGAGACGCACTTGTTCGTAAACACTTACGAGAAATTAGAGAGAGACCACGAGAATAATTTGAACAAGGTTTATGTACTATTTAGAAGCGACGAATACAAGCACGAGGGCGAAGATCGCACTGTTGGAGTAGGCGGGAGGCGGCGACGCCTAGAGCTCTTTCCTCGTCATCGGCCTTGAATTGGCGACGTTGTTGACGTTCGTCCTCTTGTCGTCGAGACATGCGGTGGCGGCGTTCGTCACCCTCTCGTCGCTCACGGCTGCTATCTCTCTCGCGCTCCTCGTCCTCTTCCTCCCAGCTACGGTGTTCCCTTGATTGTTGGCCATGGCGTCGGCCTTCATCATTGCGTCGTTCCTCCTCGTCAGCATACAAGGCATCACGTAGGCGATCGCATCGATCTTCGGCGGGGATTCGTTCGACGTTCCTGCAGCACCGTTCCGAGGGTCTTGAGTATCGAGTGTTTTCGATCCATGGGGAGCGACGTCCTTGTTCACCTTCCTCTCTTTCGGAGCGCTCTTGTAGCTCTCGGATCTGCTTGTCGATGAAATCACCGCACTCTCGCCTCAGTTCCTCGTCACGTGGCTCATCGCGACCACGGCTACGACGTTCCCTTTCCTCTTCGGAGTCTCTCTTGTTGTCTCTGTAGCGGCGCCCCTCCTCAAGGAACCCCTCACGACGTCGCTCGCGCCTCTCGTCATCGCACTCCCCCTCTCGGCGTCGATCGCGCCTCTCCTCGTCAATGTCTCCCTCACGACGTCGATCGCGTCGCTCCTCTTCACGGTCCCGCCCTACAGACCTAGCATTGGCCGCGGTACACGCGGCGAGCATGATCACGGCCATGAGGAATACGGAAGTAAGCTTTGCCATTGCGATTGTCCTTATGATCCCGGTGCTTGTCTCCTAATGGATTGTATTGACATTGCTCCCTCCACCTTTAATATATACACATGGCCATGCAATCAGAGCACATGCATGTCACTCACCACTCCCATTACCATAACGTGTGTGTCCTGCGTGCAACTCTTGCCCAAGACCCATACCAACTAGTCCACCCTCCCACACGTCTAGGCTAGTCCTAGGTGTCGTATTGTCACCAGACAATCTGGGCGCAACCTGTAGCGGGTACTCCTCCTCCTCGCGCGAGAGCTTGTCGAGCAACATAACATTTATACATACATAGGTAAATGTGCGCACTCGCGCGTGCGCGTAGGGGTGTGCGGGCACGTGCACATTAAACTAGAACGCGCTAGTGCCGAGACACTAAGCACGCGGAGGCTACTGCGGGACGAGTGGTGGCTCCCGAGTGTGCTACATCGATGAACGTAGATAGACCGGTGTCCGTACTCGCTCGTTCGGACGGACGAGGGGTTGGTAACGACGACGACAAGGAAAGCTAACCGGACTACCACACTAGGAGTGTCCTATCGGGCAAGTGTGGAAGCAAGTTCACATTCGCCGCGTGTACAAGTTGACCTTAGCCTTAGCCGTTGCCGTGGCGTGTGCGGTATGGGTGTCCTGCTTTGATGTTTTCTTTTCCGTTTGGGTGGTTTGCGGTCCCTATAGGCAAATTCTATGCGTTGGTGCTCGTGTTTACGTTCGTGTTGGAGGGACGTTGGTGCTCGTGTTTACGTTCGTGTGGGTGTAATGCGCGATTGGGGAGACGCACTTGTTCGTAAACACTTACGAGAAATTAGAGAGAGACCACGAGAATAATTTGAACAAGGTTTATGTACTATTTAGAAGCGACGAATACAAGCACGAGGGCGAAGATCGCACTGTTGGAGTAGGCGGGAGGCGGCGACGCCTAGAGCTCTTTCCTCGTCATCGGCCTTGAATTGGCGACGTTGTTGACGTTCGTCCTCTTGTCGTCGAGACATGCGGTGGCGGCGTTCGTCACCCTCTCGTCGCTCACGGCTGCTATCTCTCTCGCGCTCCTCGTCCTCTTCCTCCCAGCTACGGTGTTCCCTTGATTGTTGGCCATGGCGTCGGCCTTCATCATTGCGTCGTTCCTCCTCGTCAGCATACAAGGCATCACGTAGGCGATCGCATCGATCTTCGGCGGGGATTCGTTCGACGTTCCTGCAGCACCGTTCCGAGGGTCTTGAGTATCGAGTGTTTTCGATCCATGGGGAGCGACGTCCTTGTTCACCTTCCTCTCTTTCGGAGCGCTCTTGTAGCTCTCGGATCTGCTTGTCGATGAAATCACCGCACTCTCGCCTCAGTTCCTCGTCACGTGGCTCATCGCGACCACGGCTACGACGTTCCCTTTCCTCTTCGGAGTCTCTCTTGTTGTCTCTGTAGCGGCGCCCCTCCTCAAGGAACCCCTCACGACGTCGCTCGCGCCTCTCGTCATCGCACTCCCCCTCTCGGCGTCGATCGCGCCTCTCCTCGTCAATGTCTCCCTCACGACGTCGATCGCGTCGCTCCTCTTCACGGTCCCGCCCTACAGACCTAGCATTGGCCGCGGTACACGCGGCGAGCATGATCACGGCCATGAGGAATACGGAAGTAAGCTTTGCCATTGCGATTGTCCTTATGATCCCGGTGCTTGTCTCCTAATGGATTGTATTGACATTGCTCCCTCCACCTTTAATATATACACATGGCCATGCAATCAGAGCACATGCATGTCACTCACCACTCCCATTACCATAACGTGTGTGTCCTGCGTGCAACTCTTGCCCAAGACCCATACCAACTAGTCCACCCTCCCACACGTCTAGGCTAGTCCTAGGTGTCGTATTGTCACCAGACAATCTGGGCGCAACCTGTAGCGGGTACTCCTCCTCCTCGCGCGAGAGCTTGTCGAGCAACATAACATTTATACATACATAGGTAAATGTGCGCACTCGCGCGTGCGCGTAGGGGTGTGCGGGCACGTGCACATTAAACTAGAACGCGCTAGTGCCGAGACACTAAGCACGCGGAGGCTACTGCGGGACGAGTGGTGGCTCCCGAGTGTGCTACATCGATGAACGTAGATAGACCGGTGTCCGTACTCGCTCGTTCGGACGGACGAGGGGTTGGTAACGACGACGACAAGGAAAGCTAACCGGACTACCACACTAGGAGTGTCCTATCGGGCAAGTGTGGAAGCAAGTTCACATTCGCCGCGTGTACAAGTTGACCTTAGCCTTAGCCGTTGCCGTGGCGTGTGCGGTATGGGTGTCCTGCTTTGATGTTTTCTTTTCCGTTTGGGTGGTTTGCGGTCCCTATAGGCAAATTCTATGCGTTGGTGCTCGTGTTTACGTTCGTGTTGGAGGGACGTTGGTGCTCGTGTTTACGTTCGTGTGGGTGTAATGCGCGATTGGGGAGACGCACTTGTTCGTAAACACTTACGAGAAATTAGAGAGAGACCACGAGAATAATTTGAACAAGGTTTATGTACTATTTAGAAGCGACGAATACAAGCACGAGGGCGAAGATCGCACTGTTGGAGTAGGCGGGAGGCGGCGACGCCTAGAGCTCTTTCCTCGTCATCGGCCTTGAATTGGCGACGTTGTTGACGTTCGTCCTCTTGTCGTCGAGACATGCGGTGGCGGCGTTCGTCACCCTCTCGTCGCTCACGGCTGCTATCTCTCTCGCGCTCCTCGTCCTCTTCCTCCCAGCTACGGTGTTCCCTTGATTGTTGGCCATGGCGTCGGCCTTCATCATTGCGTCGTTCCTCCTCGTCAGCATACAAGGCATCACGTAGGCGATCGCATCGATCTTCGGCGGGGATTCGTTCGACGTTCCTGCAGCACCGTTCCGAGGGTCTTGAGTATCGAGTGTTTTCGATCCATGGGGAGCGACGTCCTTGTTCACCTTCCTCTCTTTCGGAGCGCTCTTGTAGCTCTCGGATCTGCTTGTCGATGAAATCACCGCACTCTCGCCTCAGTTCCTCGTCACGTGGCTCATCGCGACCACGGCTACGACGTTCCCTTTCCTCTTCGGAGTCTCTCTTGTTGTCTCTGTAGCGGCGCCCCTCCTCAAGGAACCCCTCACGACGTCGCTCGCGCCTCTCGTCATCGCACTCCCCCTCTCGGCGTCGATCGCGCCTCTCCTCGTCAATGTCTCCCTCACGACGTCGATCGCGTCGCTCCTCTTCACGGTCCCGCCCTACAGACCTAGCATTGGCCGCGGTACACGCGGCGAGCATGATCACGGCCATGAGGAATACGGAAGTAAGCTTTGCCATTGCGATTGTCCTTATGATCCCGGTGCTTGTCTCCTAATGGATTGTATTGACATTGCTCCCTCCACCTTTAATATATACACATGGCCATGCAATCAGAGCACATGCATGTCACTCACCACTCCCATTACCATAACGTGTGTGTCCTGCGTACAACTCTTGCCCAAGACCCATACCAACTAGTCCACCCTCCCACACGTCTAGGCTAGTCCTAGGTGTCGTATTGTCACCAGACAATCTGGGCGCAACCTGTAGCGGGTACTCCTCCTCCTCGCGCGAGAGCTTGTCGAGCAACATAACATTTATACATACATAGGTAAATGTGCGCACTGGCGCGTGCGCGTAGGGGTGTGCGGGCACGTGCACATTAAACTAGAACGCGCTAGTGCCGAGACACTAAGCACGCGGAGGCTACTGCGGGACGAGTGGTGGCTCCCGAGTGTGCTACATCGATGAACGTAGATAGACCGGTGTCCGTACTCGCTCGTTCGGACGGACGAGGGGTTGGTAACGACGACGACAAGGAAAGCTAACCGGACTACCACACTAGGAGTGTCCTATCGGGCAAGTGTGGAAGCAAGTTCACATTCGCCGCGTGTACAAGTTGACCTTAGCCTTAGCCGTTGCCGTGGCGTGTGCGGTATGGGTGTCCTGCTTTGATGTTTTCTTTTCCGTTTGGGTGGTTTGCGGTCCCTATAGGCAAATTCTATGCGTTGGTGCTCGTGTTTACGTTCGTGTTGGAGGGACGTTGGTGCTCGTGTTTACGTTCGTGTGGGTGTAATGCGCGATTGGGGAGACGCACTTGTTCGTAAACACTTACGAGAAATTAGAGAGAGACCACGAGAATAATTTGAACAAGGTTTATGTACTATTTAGAAGCGACGAATACAAGCACGAGGGCGAAGATCGCACTGTTGGAGTAGGCGGGAGGCGGCGACGCCTAGAGCTCTTTCCTCGTCATCGGCCTTGAATTGGCGACGTTGTTGACGTTCGTCCTCTTGTCGTCGAGACATGCGGTGGCGGCGTTCGTCACCCTCTCGTCGCTCACGGCTGCTATCTCTCTCGCGCTCCTCGTCCTCTTCCTCCCAGCTACGGTGTTCCCTTGATTGTTGGCCATGGCGTCGGCCTTCATCATTGCGTCGTTCCTCCTCGTCAGCATACAAGGCATCACGTAGGCGATCGCATCGATCTTCGGCGGGGATTCGTTCGACGTTCCTGCAGCACCGTTCCGAGGGTCTTGAGTATCGAGTGTTTTCGATCCATGGGGAGCGACGTCCTTGTTCACCTTCCTCTCTTTCGGAGCGCTCTTGTAGCTCTCGGATCTGCTTGTCGATGAAATCACCGCACTCTCGCCTCAGTTCCTCGTCACGTGGCTCATCGCGACCACGGCTACGACGTTCCCTTTCCTCTTCGGAGTCTCTCTTGTTGTCTCTGTAGCGGCGCCCCTCCTCAAGGAACCCCTCACGACGTCGCTCGCGCCTCTCGTCATCGCACTCCCCCTCTCGGCGTCGATCGCGCCTCTCCTCGTCAATGTCTCCCTCACGACGTCGATCGCGTCGCTCCTCTTCACGGTCCCGCCCTACAGACCTAGCATTGGCCGCGGTACACGCGGCGAGCATGATCACGGCCATGAGGAATACGGAAGTAAGCTTTGCCATTGCGATTGTCCTTATGATCCCGGTGCTTGTCTCCTAATGGATTGTATTGACATTGCTCCCTCCACCTTTAATATATACACATGGCCATGCAATCAGAGCACATGCATGTCACTCACCACTCCCATTACCATAACGTGTGTGTCCTGCGTGCAACTCTTGCCCAAGACCCATACCAACTAGTCCACCCTCCCACACGTCTAGGCTAGTCCTAGGTGTCGTATTGTCACCAGACAATCTGGGCGCAACCTGTAGCGGGTACTCCTCCTCCTCGCGCGAGAGCTTGTCGAGCAACATAACATTTATACATACATAGGTAAATGTGCGCACTCGCGCGTGCGCGTAGGGGTGTGCGGGCACGTGCACATTAAACTAGAACGCGCTAGTGCCGAGACACTAAGCACGCGGAGGCTACTGCGGGACGAGTGGTGGCTCCCGAGTGTGCTACATCGATGAACGTAGATAGACCGGTGTCCGTACTCGCTCGTTCGGACGGACGAGGGGTTGGTAACGACGACGACAAGGAAAGCTAACCGGACTACCACACTAGGAGTGTCCTATCGGGCAAGTGTGGAAGCAAGTTCACATTCGCCGCGTGTACAAGTTGACCTTAGCCTTAGCCGTTGCCGTGGCGTGTGCGGTATGGGTGTCCTGCTTTGATGTTTTCTTTTCCGTTTGGGTGGTTTGCGGTCCCTATAGGCAAATTCTATGCGTTGGTGCTCGTGTTTACGTTCGTGTTGGAGGGACGTTGGTGCTCGTGTTTACGTTCGTGTGGGTGTAATGCGCGATTGGGGAGACGCACTTGTTCGTAAACACTTACGAGAAATTAGAGAGAGACCACGAGAATAATTTGAACAAGGTTTATGTACTATTTAGAAGCGACGAATACAAGCACGAGGGCGAAGATCGCACTGTTGGAGTAGGCGGGAGGCGGCGACGCCTAGAGCTCTTTCCTCGTCATCGGCCTTGAATTGGCGACGTTGTTGACGTTCGTCCTCTTGTCGTCGAGACATGCGGTGGCGGCGTTCGTCACCCTCTCGTCGCTCACGGCTGCTATCTCTCTCGCGCTCCTCGTCCTCTTCCTCCCAGCTACGGTGTTCCCTTGATTGTTGGCCATGGCGTCGGCCTTCATCATTGCGTCGTTCCTCCTCGTCAGCATACAAGGCATCACGTAGGCGATCGCATCGATCTTCGGCGGGGATTCGTTCGACGTTCCTGCAGCACCGTTCCGAGGGTCTTGAGTATCGAGTGTTTTCGATCCATGGGGAGCGACGTCCTTGTTCACCTTCCTCTCTTTCGGAGCGCTCTTGTAGCTCTCGGATCTGCTTGTCGATGAAATCACCGCACTCTCGCCTCAGTTCCTCGTCACGTGGCTCATCGCGACCACGGCTACGACGTTCCCTTTCCTCTTCGGAGTCTCTCTTGTTGTCTCTGTAGCGGCGCCCCTCCTCAAGGAACCCCTCACGACGTCGCTCGCGCCTCTCGTCATCGCACTCCCCCTCTCGGCGTCGATCGCGCCTCTCCTCGTCAATGTCTCCCTCACGACGTCGATCGCGTCGCTCCTCTTCACGGTCCCGCCCTACAGACCTAGCATTGGCCGCGGTACACGCGGCGAGCATGATCACGGCCATGAGGAATACGGAAGTAAGCTTTGCCATTGCAATTGTCCTTATGATCCCGGTGCTTGTCTCCTAATGGATTGTATTGACATTGCTCCCTCCACCTTTAATATATACACATGGCCATGCAATCAGAGCACATGCATGTCACTCACCACTCCCATTACCATAACGTGTGTGTCCTGCGTGCAACTCTTGCCCAAGACCCATACCAACTAGTCCACCCTCCCACACGTCTAGGCTAGTCCTAGGTGTCGTATTGTCACCAGACAATCTGGGCGCAACCTGTAGCGGGTACTCCTCCTCCTCGCGCGAGAGCTTGTCGAGCAACATAACATTTATACATACATAGGTAAATGTGCGCACTCGCGCGTGCGCGTAGGGGTGTACGCGCTAGTGCCGAGACACTAAGCACGCGGAGGCTACTGCGGGACGAGTGGTGGCTCCCGAGTGTGCTACATCGATGAACGTAGATAGACCGGTGTCCGTACTCGCTCGTTCGGACGGACGAGGGGTTGGTAACGACGACGACAAGGAAAGCTAACCGGACTACCACACTAGGAGTGTCCTATCGGGCAAGTGTGGAAGCAAGTTCACATTCGCCGCGTGTACAAGTTGACCTTAGCCTTAGCCGTTGCCGTGGCGTGTGCGGTATGGGTGTCCTGCTTTGATGTTTTCTTTTCCGTTTGGGTGGTTTGCGGTCCCTATAGGCAAATTCTATGCGTTGGTGCTCGTGTTTACGTTCGTGTTGGAGGGACGTTGGTGCTCGTGTTTACGTTCGTGTGGGTGTAATGCGCGATTGGGGAGACGCACTTGTTCGTAAACACTTACGAGAAATTAGAGAGAGACCACGAGAATAATTTGAACAAGGTTTATGTACTATTTAGAAGCGACGAATACAAGCACGAGGGCGAAGATCGCACTGTTGGAGTAGGCGGGAGGCGGCGACGCCTAGAGCTCTTTCCTCGTCATCGGCCTTGAATTGGCGACGTTGTTGACGTTCGTCCTCTTGTCGTCGAGACATGCGGTGGCGGCGTTCGTCACCCTCTCGTCGCTCACGGCTGCTATCTCTCTCGCGCTCCTCGTCCTCTTCCTCCCAGCTACGGTGTTCCCTTGATTGTTGGCCATGGCGTCGGCCTTCATCATTGCGTCGTTCCTCCTCGTCAGCATACAAGGCATCACGTAGGCGATCGCATCGATCTTCGGCGGGGATTCGTTCGACGTTCCTGCAGCACCGTTCCGAGGGTCTTGAGTATCGAGTGTTTTCGATCCATGGGGAGCGACGTCCTTGTTCACCTTCCTCTCTTTCGGAGCGCTCTTGTAGCTCTCGGATCTGCTTGTCGATGAAATCACCGCACTCTCGCCTCAGTTCCTCGTCACGTGGCTCATCGCGACCACGGCTACGACGTTCCCTTTCCTCTTCGGAGTCTCTCTTGTTGTCTCTGTAGCGGCGCCCCTCCTCAAGGAACCCCTCACGACGTCGCTCGCGCCTCTCGTCATCGCACTCCCCCTCTCGGCGTCGATCGCGCCTCTCCTCGTCAATGTCTCCCTCACGACGTCGATCGCGTCGCTCCTCTTCACGGTCCCGCCCTACAGACCTAGCATTGGCCGCGGTACACGCGGCGAGCATGATCACGGCCATGAGGAATACGGAAGTAAGCTTTGCCATTGCGATTGTCCTTATGATCCCGGTGCTTGTCTCCTAATGGATTGTATTGACATTGCTCCCTCCACCTTTAATATATACACATGGCCATGCAATCAGAGCACATGCATGTCACTCACCACTCCCATTACCATAACGTGTGTGTCCTGCGTACAACTCTTGCCCAAGACCCATACCAACTAGTCCACCCTCCCACACGTCTAGGCTAGTCCTAGGTGTCGTATTGTCACCAGACAATCTGGGCGCAACCTGTAGCGGGTACTCCTCCTCCTCGCGCGAGAGCTTGTCGAGCAACATAACATTTATACATACATAGGTAAATGTGCGCACTCGCGCGTGCGCGTAGGGGTGTGCGGGCACGTGCACATTAAACTAGAACGCGCTAGTGCCGAGACACTAAGCACGCGGAGGCTACTGCGGGACGAGTGGTGGCTCCCGAGTGTGCTACATCGATGAACGTAGATAGACCGGTGTCCGTACTCGCTCGTTCGGACGGACGAGGGGTTGGTAACGACGACGACAAGGAAAGCTAACCGGACTACCACACTAGGAGTGTCCTATCGGGCAAGTGTGGAAGCAAGTTCACATTCGCCGCGTGTACAAGTTGACCTTAGCCTTAGCCGTTGCCGTGGCGTGTGCGGTATGGGTGTCCTGCTTTGATGTTTTCTTTTCCGTTTGGGTGGTTTGCGGTCCCTATAGGCAAATTCTATGCGTTGGTGCTCGTGTTTACGTTCGTGTTGGAGGGACGTTGGTGCTCGTGTTTACGTTCGTGTGGGTGTAATGCGCGATTGGGGAGACGCACTTGTTCGTAAACACTTACGAGAAATTAGAGAGAGACCACGAGAATAATTTGAACAAGGTTTATGTACTATTTAGAAGCGACGAATACAAGCACGAGGGCGAAGATCGCACTGTTGGAGTAGGCGGGAGGCGGCGACGCCTAGAGCTCTTTCCTCGTCATCGGCCTTGAATTGGCGACGTTGTTGACGTTCGTCCTCTTGTCGTCGAGACATGCGGTGGCGGCGTTCGTCACCCTCTCGTCGCTCACGGCTGCTATCTCTCTCGCGCTCCTCGTCCTCTTCCTCCCAGCTACGGTGTTCCCTTGATTGTTGGCCATGGCGTCGGCCTTCATCATTGCGTCGTTCCTCCTCGTCAGCATACAAGGCATCACGTAGGCGATCGCATCGATCTTCGGCGGGGATTCGTTCGACGTTCCTGCAGCACCGTTCCGAGGGTCTTGAGTATCGAGTGTTTTCGATCCATGGGGAGCGACGTCCTTGTTCACCTTCCTCTCTTTCGGAGCGCTCTTGTAGCTCTCGGATCTGCTTGTCGATGAAATCACCGCACTCTCGCCTCAGTTCCTCGTCACGTGGCTCATCGCGACCACGGCTACGACGTTCCCTTTCCTCTTCGGAGTCTCTCTTGTTGTCTCTGTAGCGGCGCCCCTCCTCAAGGAACCCCTCACGACGTCGCTCGCGCCTCTCGTCATCGCACTCCCCCTCTCGGCGTCGATCGCGCCTCTCCTCGTCAATGTCTCCCTCACGACGTCGATCGCGTCGCTCCTCTTCACGGTCCCGCCCTACAGACCTAGCATTGGCCGCGGTACACGCGGCGAGCATGATCACGGCCATGAGGAATACGGAAGTAAGCTTTGCCATTGCGATTGTCCTTATGATCCCGGTGCTTGTCTCCTAATGGATTGTATTGACATTGCTCCCTCCACCTTTAATATATACACATGGCCATGCAATCAGAGCACATGCATGTCACTCACCACTCCCATTACCATAACGTGTGTGTCCTGCGTACAACTCTTGCCCAAGACCCATACCAACTAGTCCACCCTCCCACACGTCTAGGCTAGTCCTAGGTGTCGTATTGTCACCAGACAATCTGGGCGCAACCTGTAGCGGGTACTCCTCCTCCTCGCGCGAGAGCTTGTCGAGCAACATAACATTTATACATACATAGGTAAATGTGCGCACTCGCGCGTGCGCGTAGGGGTGTGCGGGCACGTGCACATTAAACTAGAACGCGCTAGTGCCGAGACACTAAGCACGCGGAGGCTACTGCGGGACGAGTGGTGGCTCCCGAGTGTGCTACATCGATGAACGTAGATAGACCGGTGTCCGTACTCGCTCGTTCGGACGGACGAGGGGTTGGTAACGACGACGACAAGGAAAGCTAACCGGACTACCACACTAGGAGTGTCCTATCGGGCAAGTGTGGAAGCAAGTTCACATTCGCCGCGTGTACAAGTTGACCTTAGCCTTAGCCGTTGCCGTGGCGTGTGCGGTATGGGTGTCCTGCTTTGATGTTTTCTTTTCCGTTTGGGTGGTTTGCGGTCCCTATAGGCAAATTCTATGCGTTGGTGCTCGTGTTTACGTTCGTGTTGGAGGGACGTTGGTGCTCGTGTTTACGTTCGTGTGGGTGTAATGCGCGATTGGGGAGACGCACTTGTTCGTAAACACTTACGAGAAATTAGAGAGAGACCACGAGAATAATTTGAACAAGGTTTATGTACTATTTAGAAGCGACGAATACAAGCACGAGGGCGAAGATCGCACTGTTGGAGTAGGCGGGAGGCGGCGACGCCTAGAGCTCTTTCCTCGTCATCGGCCTTGAATTGGCGACGTTGTTGACGTTCGTCCTCTTGTCGTCGAGACATGCGGTGGCGGCGTTCGTCACCCTCTCGTCGCTCACGGCTGCTATCTCTCTCGCGCTCCTCGTCCTCTTCCTCCCAGCTACGGTGTTCCCTTGATTGTTGGCCATGGCGTCGGCCTTCATCATTGCGTCGTTCCTCCTCGTCAGCATACAAGGCATCACGTAGGCGATCGCATCGATCTTCGGCGGGGATTCGTTCGACGTTCCTGCAGCACCGTTCCGAGGGTCTTGAGTATCGAGTGTTTTCGATCCATGGGGAGCGACGTCCTTGTTCACCTTCCTCTCTTTCGGAGCGCTCTTGTAGCTCTCGGATCTGCTTGTCGATGAAATCACCGCACTCTCGCCTCAGTTCCTCGTCACGTGGCTCATCGCGACCACGGCTACGACGTTCCCTTTCCTCTTCGGAGTCTCTCTTGTTGTCTCTGTAGCGGCGCCCCTCCTCAAGGAACCCCTCACGACGTCGCTCGCGCCTCTCGTCATCGCACTCCCCCTCTCGGCGTCGATCGCGCCTCTCCTCGTCAATGTCTCCCTCACGACGTCGATCGCGTCGCTCCTCTTCACGGTCCCGCCCTACAGACCTAGCATTGGCCGCGGTACACGCGGCGAGCATGATCACGGCCATGAGGAATACGGAAGTAAGCTTTGCCATTGCGATTGTCCTTATGATCCCGGTGCTTGTCTCCTAATGGATTGTATTGACATTGCTCCCTCCACCTTTAATATATACACATGGCCATGCAATCAGAGCACATGCATGTCACTCACCACTCCCATTACCATAACGTGTGTGTCCTGCGTACAACTCTTGCCCAAGACCCATACCAACTAGTCCACCCTCCCACACGTCTAGGCTAGTCCTAGGTGTCGTATTGTCACCAGACAATCTGGGCGCAACCTGTAGCGGGTACTCCTCCTCCTCGCGCGAGAGCTTGTCGAGCAACATAACATTTATACATACATAGGTAAATGTGCGCACTCGCGCGTGCGCGTAGGGGTGTGCGGGCACGTGCACATTAAACTAGAACGCGCTAGTGCCGAGACACTAAGCACGCGGAGGCTACTGCGGGACGAGTGGTGGCTCCCGAGTGTGCTACATCGATGAACGTAGATAGACCGGTGTCCGTACTCGCTCGTTCGGACGGACGAGGGGTTGGTAACGACGACGACAAGGAAAGCTAACCGGACTACCACACTAGGAGTGTCCTATCGGGCAAGTGTGGAAGCAAGTTCACATTCGCCGCGTGTACAAGTTGACCTTAGCCTTAGCCGTTGCCGTGGCGTGTGCGGTATGGGTGTCCTGCTTTGATGTTTTCTTTTCCGTTTGGGTGGTTTGCGGTCCCTATAGGCAAATTCTATGCGTTGGTGCTCGTGTTTACGTTCGTGTTGGAGGGACGTTGGTGCTCGTGTTTACGTTCGTGTGGGTGTAATGCGCGATTGGGGAGACGCACTTGTTCGTAAACACTTACGAGAAATTAGAGAGAGACCACGAGAATAATTTGAACAAGGTTTATGTACTATTTAGAAGCGACGAATACAAGCACGAGGGCGAAGATCGCACTGTTGGAGTAGGCGGGAGGCGGCGACGCCTAGAGCTCTTTCCTCGTCATCGGCCTTGAATTGGCGACGTTGTTGACGTTCGTCCTCTTGTCGTCGAGACATGCGGTGGCGGCGTTCGTCACCCTCTCGTCGCTCACGGCTGCTATCTCTCTCGCGCTCCTCGTCCTCTTCCTCCCAGCTACGGTGTTCCCTTGATTGTTGGCCATGGCGTCGGCCTTCATCATTGCGTCGTTCCTCCTCGTCAGCATACAAGGCATCACGTAGGCGATCGCATCGATCTTCGGCGGGGATTCGTTCGACGTTCCTGCAGCACCGTTCCGAGGGTCTTGAGTATCGAGTGTTTTCGATCCATGGGGAGCGACGTCCTTGTTCACCTTCCTCTCTTTCGGAGCGCTCTTGTAGCTCTCGGATCTGCTTGTCGATGAAATCACCGCACTCTCGCCTCAGTTCCTCGTCACGTGGCTCATCGCGACCACGGCTACGACGTTCCCTTTCCTCTTCGGAGTCTCTCTTGTTGTCTCTGTAGCGGCGCCCCTCCTCAAGGAACCCCTCACGACGTCGCTCGCGCCTCTCGTCATCGCACTCCCCCTCTCGGCGTCGATCGCGCCTCTCCTCGTCAATGTCTCCCTCACGACGTCGATCGCGTCGCTCCTCTTCACGGTCCCGCCCTACAGACCTAGCATTGGCCGCGGTACACGCGGCGAGCATGATCACGGCCATGAGGAATACGGAAGTAAGCTTTGCCATTGCGATTGTCCTTATGATCCCGGTGCTTGTCTCCTAATGGATTGTATTGACATTGCTCCCTCCACCTTTAATATATACACATGGCCATGCAATCAGAGCACATGCATGTCACTCACCACTCCCATTACCATAACGTGTGTGTCCTGCGTACAACTCTTGCCCAAGACCCATACCAACTAGTCCACCCTCCCACACGTCTAGGCTAGTCCTAGGTGTCGTATTGTCACCAGACAATCTGGGCGCAACCTGTAGCGGGTACTCCTCCTCCTCGCGCGAGAGCTTGTCGAGCAACATAACATTTATACATACATAGGTAAATGTGCGCACTCGCGCGTGCGCGTAGGGGTGTGCGGGCACGTGCACATTAAACTAGAACGCGCTAGTGCCGAGACACTAAGCACGCGGAGGCTACTGCGGGACGAGTGGTGGCTCCCGAGTGTGCTACATCGATGAACGTAGATAGACCGGTGTCCGTACTCGCTCGTTCGGACGGACGAGGGGTTGGTAACGACGACGACAAGGAAAGCTAACCGGACTACCACACTAGGAGTGTCCTATCGGGCAAGTGTGGAAGCAAGTTCACATTCGCCGCGTGTACAAGTTGACCTTAGCCTTAGCCGTTGCCGTGGCGTGTGCGGTATGGGTGTCCTGCTTTGATGTTTTCTTTTCCGTTTGGGTGGTTTGCGGTCCCTATAGGCAAATTCTATGCGTTGGTGCTCGTGTTTACGTTCGTGTTGGAGGGACGTTGGTGCTCGTGTTTACGTTCGTGTGGGTGTAATGCGCGATTGGGGAGACGCACTTGTTCGTAAACACTTACGAGAAATTAGAGAGAGACCACGAGAATAATTTGAACAAGGTTTATGTACTATTTAGAAGCGACGAATACAAGCACGAGGGCGAAGATCGCACTGTTGGAGTAGGCGGGAGGCGGCGACGCCTAGAGCTCTTTCCTCGTCATCGGCCTTGAATTGGCGACGTTGTTGACGTTCGTCCTCTTGTCGTCGAGACATGCGGTGGCGGCGTTCGTCACCCTCTCGTCGCTCACGGCTGCTATCTCTCTCGCGCTCCTCGTCCTCTTCCTCCCAGCTACGGTGTTCCCTTGATTGTTGGCCATGGCGTCGGCCTTCATCATTGCGTCGTTCCTCCTCGTCAGCATACAAGGCATCACGTAGGCGATCGCATCGATCTTCGGCGGGGATTCGTTCGACGTTCCTGCAGCACCGTTCCGAGGGTCTTGAGTATCGAGTGTTTTCGATCCATGGGGAGCGACGTCCTTGTTCACCTTCCTCTCTTTCGGAGCGCTCTTGTAGCTCTCGGATCTGCTTGTCGATGAAATCACCGCACTCTCGCCTCAGTTCCTCGTCACGTGGCTCATCGCGACCACGGCTACGACGTTCCCTTTCCTCTTCGGAGTCTCTCTTGTTGTCTCTGTAGCGGCGCCCCTCCTCAAGGAACCCCTCACGACGTCGCTCGCGCCTCTCGTCATCGCACTCCCCCTCTCGGCGTCGATCGCGCCTCTCCTCGTCAATGTCTCCCTCACGACGTCGATCGCGTCGCTCCTCTTCACGGTCCCGCCCTACAGACCTAGCATTGGCCGCGGTACACGCGGCGAGCATGATCACGGCCATGAGGAATACGGAAGTAAGCTTTGCCATTGCGATTGTCCTTATGATCCCGGTGCTTGTCTCCTAATGGATTGTATTGACATTGCTCCCTCCACCTTTAATATATACACATGGCCATGCAATCAGAGCACATGCATGTCACTCACCACTCCCATTACCATAACGTGTGTGTCCTGCGTACAACTCTTGCCCAAGACCCATACCAACTAGTCCACCCTCCCACACGTCTAGGCTAGTCCTAGGTGTCGTATTGTCACCAGACAATCTGGGCGCAACCTGTAGCGGGTACTCCTCCTCCTCGCGCGAGAGCTTGTCGAGCAACATAACATTTATACATACATAGGTAAATGTGCGCACTCGCGCGTGCGCGTAGGGGTGTGCGGGCACGTGCACATTAAACTAGAACGCGCTAGTGCCGAGACACTAAGCACGCGGAGGCTACTGCGGGACGAGTGGTGGCTCCCGAGTGTGCTACATCGATGAACGTAGATAGACCGGTGTCCGTACTCGCTCGTTCGGACGGACGAGGGGTTGGTAACGACGACGACAAGGAAAGCTAACCGGACTACCACACTAGGAGTGTCCTATCGGGCAAGTGTGGAAGCAAGTTCACATTCGCCGCGTGTACAAGTTGACCTTAGCCTTAGCCGTTGCCGTGGCGTGTGCGGTATGGGTGTCCTGCTTTGATGTTTTCTTTTCCGTTTGGGTGGTTTGCGGTCCCTATAGGCAAATTCTATGCGTTGGTGCTCGTGTTTACGTTCGTGTTGGAGGGACGTTGGTGCTCGTGTTTACGTTCGTGTGGGTGTAATGCGCGATTGGGGAGACGCACTTGTTCGTAAACACTTACGAGAAATTAGAGAGAGACCACGAGAATAATTTGAACAAGGTTTATGTACTATTTAGAAGCGACGAATACAAGCACGAGGGCGAAGATCGCACTGTTGGAGTAGGCGGGAGGCGGCGACGCCTAGAGCTCTTTCCTCGTCATCGGCCTTGAATTGGCGACGTTGTTGACGTTCGTCCTCTTGTCGTCGAGACATGCGGTGGCGGCGTTCGTCACCCTCTCGTCGCTCACGGCTGCTATCTCTCTCGCGCTCCTCGTCCTCTTCCTCCCAGCTACGGTGTTCCCTTGATTGTTGGCCATGGCGTCGGCCTTCATCATTGCGTCGTTCCTCCTCGTCAGCATACAAGGCATCACGTAGGCGATCGCATCGATCTTCGGCGGGGATTCGTTCGACGTTCCTGCAGCACCGTTCCGAGGGTCTTGAGTATCGAGTGTTTTCGATCCATGGGGAGCGACGTCCTTGTTCACCTTCCTCTCTTTCGGAGCGCTCTTGTAGCTCTCGGATCTGCTTGTCGATGAAATCACCGCACTCTCGCCTCAGTTCCTCGTCACGTGGCTCATCGCGACCACGGCTACGACGTTCCCTTTCCTCTTCGGAGTCTCTCTTGTTGTCTCTGTAGCGGCGCCCCTCCTCAAGGAACCCCTCACGACGTCGCTCGCGCCTCTCGTCATCGCACTCCCCCTCTCGGCGTCGATCGCGCCTCTCCTCGTCAATGTCTCCCTCACGACGTCGATCGCGTCGCTCCTCTTCACGGTCCCGCCCTACAGACCTAGCATTGGCCGCGGTACACGCGGCGAGCATGATCACGGCCATGAGGAATACGGAAGTAAGCTTTGCCATTGCGATTGTGTCCTCATGATCCCGGGCTTGTCTCCTAATGGATTGTATTGACTTTGCTCCCTCCACCTTTAATATACACATGGCCATGCAATCAGAGCACATGCATGTCACTCACCACTCCCATTACCATAACGTGTGTGTCTCTGCGTACACACTCTTGCCCAAGACCCATACCAACTAGTCCACCCTCCCACACGTCTAGCGCTAGTCCTAGGTGTCGTATTGCTCACCAGACAATCTGTGGCGCAACCTGTAGCGGGTACTCCTCCTCCTCGCGCGAGAGCTTGTCGAGCAACATAATCATTTAATACATACATAGGTAAATGTGGCGCACTCGCGCGTGCGCGTAGGGGGTGCGGGCACGTGCACATTAAACTAGAACGCGCTAGTGCCGAGACACTAAGCACGCGGAGGCTACTGCGGGACGAGTGTGGCTCCCGAGTGTGCTAACATCGATGAACGTAGATAGACCGGTGTCCGTACT
>NW_028231074.1:0-18611 GCF_043228905.1 Azolla caroliniana | reverse complement strand
ACGCAGAGTACTCCACAAATCACAATATATAAGGAGAGGAGAGCACATTCAATCGGAGCCACATTCCTCTCGCAATTTGAGTGGGCACTCCCAATTCAACATTCCATTAGTAGAATTCTCATACATACTACATCAAATTGTTTCACTTTTGGCCCCATAAGTCATATCTCTCTTTGGTCGTTGACTTGGTGGTTTACACAAGAACATCAAAATCAAAAAATTGAGACCCCAAGTTTGATCCTCACAATGGGCAAGTGGATCATAATTAGTCTCCCATGGATGTTAGAAATATCTCTCCCCCTCCCCCTCCCTCTATTGGTGTTAAGCAAGGATACCAACTCTCACCAACTCTATTTGTTCTATGCATTAATGAATTTGAACAAATGGTTGCCAAGTTTATAAATGAAGAAGGCGTTGAATAAGTCATCATTGGAAATGTAGCCATCATGCTTTTTGTTGTATGTGGATGATATAGTGTTTTTGCAAATACTTCAGAAGATGCGTAAAAGCTTATTAGGGCAATGGAAAAGTTTTCTTGCATACTAAATTAAGTGTCACGGTCAACAACTCTAAATCAAAGTTTATGCTTGTGAAGGGCCAAAAAAAAGATAAACCATGCATCATCACCATAATGAGCGACTTGAATGTGCGGAAAACTTATTTTGGTCTTGAAATTCCTTCGAAGCATAGATGGAATGTATGTGTTGTCCATTCCTTAAAGGCGGGGAAGAGAGCATATTATACATTTCAGAACACAAACAATGATGGAGAATTTACGTGTTGGGTCTTCGGGAAATAATTTTCAACACTTTGGTGACGCCAGAGCTTCTCAATGGGGTGGACGCATAAATGCAAGATATGGAAAAATGGTTTGCAAGATGGGATGCAACACATTTGCTTCATGATACAACATAATATTCCTCTATAAATGAGGTCTTTTTGCAATGTCAATGTATCATGACGTGGGAAAAATGTGGTGGCTCACACTTCACACATTATACCAAATATGTTGCATCAAGCTACAGGACCATATTCTTCATCGTATTAGGAAACCCATACACATCGATGCATGTTAGAGCCCATCCTATTGTATGCCACCTGAACAATTGCTTCCATATGACTTAGCTCACACGCATTGTGATGTGAGATGGGGCGTTTGGACACAAGTGATGAGAGTAGTCACCTATGCACACTTTGCCTGGAACAAGTTTGGGAGTCTAAGTATCACACTTTGACACAATGCTCTACATTTGATCATATTTGACGATGCTTTACACACATCTTCAGCCGAACCCAATCCTTGCGTGATTTTTTTTCACAATCACAATGTGCATTGTCGATCGTAACATCCATTGGTAAAGTTCTTAAACATCGAGAGTCTCTACTCACTTCTACATTTATTATGTTAAATGTAGTATTTTTTGTCTCGTATGTCATATTTGACATCTGAAGATGATAATATAATGTATTTATCTCTATCAATCTATAAGCACAACATGTTTTGTTTTTTCTCTTTACAAGCCACTACAACGGGCTTAGTTGCCTTTACATAGTCTTAAATAATGTATGACTATCTTTGCATGGTCCTCAAAGAATGCTATAAGAGGAGGATTGTTACACCTTGTCATACTATAGTTACAATGTAATGATGAGGAAGAAACCCCCAATCCAAACTCATTTCATATGAAATGCAAATTGAAAATGATGTGGCCTTGCAATACATCTTTTTTGAGTTGAATGACCTCCGATAGAAAGATTCAAAATTGGTTATGTAATATCAGTTGGGACCCTTTGTAAGGGGCGTGGCGCGATCCTTATGTGGGTCAAGGAAGCAAAGTCATCCCTTTCTTCCAATTCACGACTAGATTGGGTCACCATATTCTAGCTGCTCAAACCGCCTTAGAGCCGATTGCTGCAAAGGTATGGACACATATCATGTTCCTCATACAACTATTACTACTTTTTGGTAGAAACTCTGGAAACAATAACATGCTAGGCGAATTACCACATTCCAATGGCTATGAATACATAAGTCACTACTGGTTGGAGAAGGGCAACCCTTAGCACTCCTAATTGTGTAGCGTGCCTAAATGCATCAGAATCAATCCGACACACCTTGTGGGACTAGCCAGAGACCCATCGATTATGGCGGGGGGGTTGGCTGCCTATTGCAATTATGCCAGGTGCAAGGCATAATCAAGTGGGGAAATGTATGTTGGTCATCATAACAAGCCCCCAGTTGACTGGTACAAACATCAGGAGGGGAGGACTTTGGTGATAAAAGCACAAGAGATTCTTTTTCCCACCATCGACAATATCCACTCCAATGTCCTTGTACTATCTACAAATAATGTAAATCTACTAGCACATGTGACATTGATTTCTTGCAACTTTGATGATTAAGTGAACAAAATACAAGTATGATATATTTATACATATGTGGGGAATTTGTGTTCAAGTCCTTGAATCAATGCTTTCCCTATAAAATCCACATGCTTTACATTTTACACTTCACAAATGTGTTAAAACAAACAATATAATGCTACCTTCAGAGAACTATTGGAGATACCAATAAGCATGGAAATAGAACATCAAATGATTTTGATAACCTTCTTTTTGGTATACTATAAATGAGAATTTGACCAAAAGAAGGTAACCCAACATTCATAGTTGAACATTCGTATGGGTTTAGAAAAAAAATGTAACATATCTAACTTAGAAGGTTTAGAGATTTTACGATTTTGTTTCCCCGTACTTGACGTTGAATGACTATTTGGAGAAACAATATAATCCTCGTTACTATCTATATTAAGTCACATGACATGCCTAACACAAGACTAAAACTTCTCATAGCTTTAGTAGATACAAAAAAACATTTGTATACTTTCTTATGGTCTTTTAGCTCACGCCATGAATTAGAGAGGCACATTCTTTCAGTATATACCAAAGGTACCTTTGGAGGAGCATTTACTAAATTCTCTCTCTTTTTGTGTGTGTCAATATTGGTTTATTTGTGAGACCAAAACACCATTTCCTATTTTGGTATATGTCAAAAGAGCATTGGTGAAATTATTATTTTTAAACCACTTTTATTCCATTGTTAAGGTAACATGCAAGATTGTAAAAGAGGATATATTTCGGGGGAAGCGTAAGTAGACGGAGCGGAGCAGGAGGTGAACCGGAAACGACGCTCCAGTGCAGGGCGGAGGTCTGCAGACGTGAGGCACAGAAGCTCCTCTCTACCCATTTCTGCAGACAACCCACAGTCAGTGTCGTCACAACCTCCCCGTCGCCACCACCTCACGTTGCTCATTTAGGTCTCTCTCTCTCTCTCTCTCTCCTCCCCCCCCCCCCCCCCCCCCCCCCCTAGTTCAAAAAGTGAGAACCCCCCAACCACAGTTCGAGTAGTCGAGCCCCCACCCCTGTAAACCAAAAAAGAAAGAAAAAAGTCTGACTACTACCCCCCCAAACACATTGGAAGACTCTGTCAATCATGGAAACTTCGAACATCGCCACTATCGAACACATAACACAAACATGCCCCTCGATCGATAACGGAAAAATGCAAGATAAAAACAACTCTTGACTATCAACGCTTAGGTCCTTTTGTCATCACGGTGCAGATTAATGATGCAACATTTCGTCTTAACCTTCCTGCACATATGCGGCTTCACCCTATCTTTCATTGCTCTCTTTTGGAACCTTGCCGCACCTCTTTAATTCCTAATCGTGTCGTGCCACCACCGCCTTCTATACAACTTGTGGACGGCCCCGAATACGAGGTAGCTGCTATTCTCGATTCTAAGATTGTGCGCAATAAGCTTTATTATCTAGTTGATTGACTTGGCTATCCTCCGAGTGATCGCACTTGGGAACCCATTGATAACGTTTGTAATGTTGAAGCTCTGGTCAATGACTTCCATCGTCACTATCCAAACAAGCCTGGCCCAACAATGTTAACGCCGACTTCCACTCGACGTTCTCGAAGGAGGGATAGTGTCATGAACACATGACCATTATGGCGTCACCCGGACTTGAACCTCGAACCTTGTAATCCATACTTGAAAACCTCAACCATTAAGATAGCTTATTGTTATATGAAACAATAAAAGCTACTTCTTGTATTACATTGATTATTGTAAAACCTCTAGATTATTCTAGAATGTTCTAGAATGTCCTAGAGCATTCTAGGTCTAGAACACTCTAGAACATTCTAGAAATCTCTAAGCTATTCTATAGGAACCTATAAATAAGGGCATACATGTATTCTCAAATCAATTCGAATCAACACCAGTCTTTAGCTCTCATTACATATCTTGTATCCATTCTCTTTCTTTCTCTATCTTATACATCCATTCTTCTCTTAGTATTTCGTTCCTTTCTTCTCGTGTTCTCTAATATCCTTCTTCCAGCACTCTATCTTTTATCCTTGGTTTTGACAAGAGTCGGCTGCTACAAAGGTTTGGCACACATTTCAAGTTCCTCACACAATTATCACCAAGTTTTGGCAGAAAATCTGGAAACAACAACACGCGAGGCGAATTACCACATTCCAATGGCTATTAATTAATACATAAGTCACTACCGATGGGAGCATGACAACGTGGGAACCTTAGTTGGTTCACCTAATTGTGTAGAGTGCCCAAATGCAGTAGAATCAATACGACGCGCTTTGTGGGACTGCCCAACGTCCCATCGAATATGGTGGGGGGTTGGCCGCTTGTTGCAATTATGCCAGGTGCAAGGCTCAATCAAGTGGGGAAATATATGTTGGCTATCATGGCAAACCCCGGTTGGGAGATACAAGCATCAGGAGGAGGGGATGACTCTAGTGATAAAAGCACAAGAGGTTTGTTTCTCCACCAGCGGCAATGTCCACTCAACTCCTCTTAATGAGAAATCTCAAGTTGTGTTGGAATTGGTCAGCCCAATAACTCTTTGGATTCTATGGAAACAACGGTGTAGACGAGTCTTCTCCAACCAACAAGGTTACTACAAGAGATATGGAGTGAAATTGTAGCCACTCTAAAGAGCCAATATGATGGCCTCAAGGGCGACTCCGATGGAGTTGAAAGACACCGAATAGCCTTCATCCAACAATGGTTGTCCTCCCCCTTTCTTGAGTCAATGGGCATCCACATAAGATATAAGGTGGAACTATCGCGTCCCTCCAGGGATTTGTACATAATAGTCTCATTTGTAACATTTTATAACTAATGGAAGGAGTTTTTTTTTGGAAAAAATAAGAAGAATGTAACATGCAAGCATAGGAGTTTTGATGATTCCTTGGATGTAATAGCTATGGTGGAACTAGGCATTTGGATGGATAAACGTCATGCTTTTGAGGCACATGACCATCACAGAGGAACTTTACATTGCTCAATGTACTTGTCGAAAAAAGTTATAAAAAAAAATTACTTATACAAAAGCATTTACCTCTAACAAGATACACGTTGTACTTTTGGAAATAAAGTGCATATTGGTTTGCATTCTTAGCAAGCAAAAGTAAATTGATACCATCTCAAACTTAGCACCCTCCTTGAAAGAGACAACATGTGAGCGTGAATTGATTTTTAACTTTGATTTTAATGACTTCTGTCCACATAATATTGAAAGCCAAATGGAAAAATGTAAAGTCACTTGGATGAGGTACTTGAAGATCTTCAAAATATTGTTCTTTTTTTATTTTATTGATTTGATATAGTGTTCATTCCTCACTTTGGAGAAGAAGTAGATATCCTTTTGATGTATGAAAGACGTAGACATGGTGGCTCGCCAATCACACTTGTATCATTCATTCATTTGCTAATGAAATGTTGCTATTCATGCTAAAAGAAGATAAAAAAATTCGAGACACCCTACCCATGATTTTATGATTGTTTCATGCAACTACTTAGACGTGGCCAAGGATAAATGGTAGATGACCATTTTTTTCATAACTAAACTTTGATAAGATCTCAAATTACTCTTTTTGTACAACTCATTGATATTAAGAAAAACAACAATGATGATACAATCAACAACTTTGAGGCAACAACACTTTTATTTACTAATGCATTCAAATAAGTTGTATTCCAAATTGGGTGTTCACCCATTAGTAGATGAGAACAATATAACCTTGAGTAGATGATGTGCTGCACAAAAGGGGTTTTACTATCCAACATGTTTACACTAAATATGAGAAAATCATGTCACAAAAAATAATTTGCTTTGTTCTATTACTTCTTGCTAGAATAGGTTTTAGAAATTGGTGGCTGAAAAAACTGAGTTTTCATCACTAAAAATGTATATTTGTATACATACTACTCATACTCATTTATAATTCACCACTTATTACATAAGAATTTATATAAATCTTAATTCACATAGGGAAGGTAAGAATTACATATCTCCGAATACATAGATGATCAGATTATGGATATTAGGCCAATATACACTAACAATACCTTTTAAATGGTTATATTTACGAAAGTTAATCTAAAATAGAAAACTCATTGAGTGAGTGCAACATTAAAAGCTTCAACAAAAGTGAGACGTGAGAGAGACATGCATGCACTCTCGAGTCTCCACTCACTTGAATGATGATATGGTCAACTTCAACACAAACTATGTTTTTTTGCTCAAATTTTGCATTCTTTTTTTTTCTAAAAACATCTACTTCCATTAGTTAAGAATGTACAAAGGAATCATTTACAACTCATATCTTACAAGACATCTTGCATGTCAAAGGAAAACAATGTGTAGATGAAACAACATAAAAAAACAACTCCAAAACACCACATCATTCTATGTGTATACCATTACTCGAACACATATTCTCCACGTGAGCCTCATACAAAACAGAATTCAACATAGATGTCCTCCATTCGCTCCTCATGGTAGCACCCATCTAGATGTTAGGAACACTTGGAGGGAACAGCCACCGCGGTGGTTGATAATTCCACTTCACTTTACCATCCATTAACTGCAGCATCGACGAACCGCTCCATTTCCGAAGGAATCGAGCTCTAGCTTCTTCACTTGCATCAGATGGCCCTTGAAGACTTTCAAACTCACCTCGCAACGTAGAAATAAGATTAAACCATATCATCATTAAATTCTCAGCCGGTGGGGTTCGTTTACCTGCGAGGGTCTCCTTGCACCGAGATACCCACACTTGCCAGACCGTAAGGCCGACCACTAATACCCATATGTCCACATAGCGTTCCTGTAAGAAGAATAAACCTCCTTGCGTTGCTGGTTGCACAGATCCTTGCTTCACCATTAAAGAAGGACTGTTTCCATTCCACCCTTGAAACCACGAGGCCGATTCAGTGGCCAGCCAAGTGATTGTTGCGCTCGATACATGAACCTCAACCCCAAAACGAGCCAAGATTCTTAAGCTCCTCAGCCAGATTTCTTGCGCTCGTGGGCAGCACCACAAACAGTGAGCGATGTCCTCCAAGTTTGCACTACACCCCTTGCAACCACTCATGCCGCCTCTATTCCCAAGCCACTCTCCCGTTGGAACAACCCGATGGGTGATTAACCAGAAAAACACTTTGATCCGCTCGGGAAGGGATGAGTTCCATATCCTGCTCGTGGTTCTATCCACGAAGACTGAATCAATAGTTGCATGGGTCCACTTGTTGGCACATTTCACACGATACGAACCTAACTTTCTCCCCAAGCACGTCGAGTATTCGAAGAAACCTAATGATTTAGCTTGTTCTCCCTTCCACCTATATTCAGCGGGATCCCATTCTACGCGCTCGAGAGGCTTGCCTTCAACCACGTACAAGATCCAATCCTCCTCGACCTCTTCGACTGGTGGATTCACCTTCCATTTCTTTCCGTGGCTTGCCACAATTCTAATAGGGTACCAGCCTGCACTTTCATCTAATAATCCCATCAGGACGGTCTTCCCACTCTTTCCTAGACCCCTGACATTGATAATATTTCCGGTACCATCACATTGTCCAGACCATTCACCCTCTTCCTCATTACCAATAGGAAGCGAGGAGATAGCTGTATTGACTACGTCAAGCATCTTTCTACCATTTCTGACCTTTCCCATGTCTTCATATAATTGATCACGATTATTGCCGGACAACCGCAACCAATCAGCCACCGAGTGTATCCCTAGACAATGCAATATAGCCCACGGCATGCGCTTGCTTTGTCCAAGCATCATTTGCATTCTTAAATGTCAAACGCAATGAATAAATAACCAAACTTGAAAATAGATTTGTTATAGTGTTTTGTACGGGGGGACACATTGAAATTTCAAGATAACATTGAAATTCTCTTCATGCACACATGAATTTCAAGATACACACATCAAATTTCTCTTTGAGCACACCTGAATTCTCCAATACATATTTCTTGGTAGATGTAGTCATATTGATTGGATTACGACTAGAGGTTCAAAGATATTTAGCTAAAGAGGATAGTGCTCAAGTTTTTATCGAAACTCTGTTGTGATACAATGTAGTGATTATAACTTCAATGGAGATGATGACACATGTAAGAAGGTACTAGATGGATATTGGAATTAAACTATGAACTTGTGCATATGTGCTTAGATGTACTCATACAGAAATATGTGTTGCTCTAGCCTTTAAATGCATTTGAAATGTGATTGTTACAATTGTAACAATCACGTCTTTTTAAGATAATGCTACCTAAAATGTTAGCTTTTATTAATATTAGAGTTAGTTTCAACATCATTTACCCCTTTTGTGCTTTATTGCTTTCCATGGTTTTGGAGTACAAGGGCCCCTTGCCCTCGTGGTTAGTGTTTAAGCCTTTATTGTGCACTTAACCACATAGGCTAGTGACAAAAGCATGGAAGGAGTGGACTATGAAGTTGTTGATGAAAAGGGTTATAATTGTGATTTAGAAAAATATATTGCAAAAAAGGTCTACGAGAAGAAGGATGTGGAGCTAAGAGGATATCAATCAAATCAAAGCTGAAGAAAAGCCATACGATTGATTTTACAATCGCCATGTGGCTCTACTTCCCTAGATTTTTTAGCTTGTCCACACTCCCCTTCTCACACACTTGTTTGGGTTTTATTGATAAATTGGAGCAAAATCTTATGCAAACTAGTATATATACCTAGCTACATATGTACAACTTTTTAACCATCACTCTTTCTTAAAAACATATGCTAAGGGTCATGAAGATTTTTGCTCAAAACTACATTAACATTCTAGATCCTGCCATTCAAGCAACAATTTGATACTTGCACAGTTACACCCGGTTGGACGTCCTCCTCTAGGACCATCATTGGGCCTCGATGTTAATCTCAACCAAGGTGCCATTTGATTGCAAATTGGCAATCTCTAGTATCAGTTCAAATTTTGTCATCAACCTAGATGGCATAACTTCAAGATAATGATTAACACTGCATTCTTCCACCCATATAGAGAATTCAGCCACTGATAATCCAACCTAGTATCAAGACTGATAATACAGGATGGCACATGACAAATTCTCTACTTGACAAAGAAAACATTGGACTTCTTCCATCAGTTTGAAATATAAGCAAAACAAAGCATAACATATACAAAACGTCTTGCTGCTACTATATTCTAGCATCAACAATTCGCACAGATGCCCACCACTGTTACGTTTCTCATATTCTTCGGGGCATGTGGTAGTACTCTTCTAGATATATGTTAGGAGTTTTAAACAATTTGCTTAAATCTTCTCATAACCCAAGTAAATAGAAAATTTCCCTAAAATCCAAAAGCACAGCAATGTATTGTGATTGTGAATATATAAACCTCAATGTATTAGCAAGAATGCCGTGCTGGAACGAAAGAACCTATGTATTACAAAAATGGGGTTAGCTTTTTCTATACAAGGTACCAACACAATTCTTTGCTGGTTTTCTGGGTTCAAGAATTTTCTAATGTTGGCTCTCAGAATCATCTTGATCATGTTGAGATTTTCTCAGTACATTTCTAAATAATCACTGGTTCTGAAATCATTGTACAACCTTATCCTCCACCTTGGTCATTTTATGTCCTGATATTCTGTTCAGTGCCTCCAGCACATCACTTTCCTCTGATTTCATGGTTTTTTGGGTGTCTCAGGCATCACTTTCCTCTGACTTCCTTTCCTTTTTCACCGTTGACTTCTTTGGTGTCTCTGATATACAAATTTCTGTTGATCCTACTTTTTCCTTTTTAGTCTTTGATGAATTTTCCAGTGTCTTTAATATACCACTGTCATCTGATTCTACCTTTTCCTTTTTCACCCTAGATGATTTTTTTGGTGTCTCTGATATACCCGTTTTCTCTGAATGTGCTTTTTCCTTCTTCACCCTTGACAATTTTTTTGGCTCTGATATACTACTTTGCTCTGACTCTACCTTTTCCCTTTTCACTCTTGATGATGCTTGCGGTGTCTCCAATCCAGTACCTTCCTCTCGCTCTGATTTTGATTTTTTCACACTTAATTTTTTCGGTATCTCTGATTTAATATGTTCATTTGACTCAGTCTCTGCTTTTTTCATCTTAGATGATTTTTTCAGTGTTTTGGACTTTGACTCTTCTATCCGACTTTCACCAGATGACTCTAATTCGGATGTTTTATTTTCCTGTGATACAATTCTTTTTAATTGTGCCTTTGGGTTTGAATCGATCATCTCTGAAGACTTGTCGGCATCTATGATATCTGGTTCCTTCACCTTTTTCGGCCTCAACTTTTTAGGTGTTGATCTCATATCATCTGATTCCATATTTACTTCCAAATTCAATACTTTCACACCTTTCAGGCTTGTTGATGTTCTAGATGTGCCTGTGAATAGGATGCAGATATACACAAACCACACATAATCAATGCATCAAAATAATAATAAGACCTAAAATACTACCATTATCAATCTAACCTTTTGCCTTCTGCAGAGAACCTTCAGTATCAGCTTCTGGCTTCATGGCAGTTTTTGCTTTTGCCATATTTTTTTCATCAGACATGTCAGAACATTTATCTTTCACCACATTCGTCTGCTTCAAGTATTTTGCAGTCCTTTTAAGTTGAGCAAGCTTCCTTTCCTTTTCTTCAGCTGCCAACACTAACAGGCTCTTCCGACCTCTTCGTTTCACATCCTTCCCCTTTAGCAGTTCCACAGCTTTCTCTAAATTCATTTCTTCAATATTTTCATCCTGTAAAAGCATTTTACTATATTGGAAGAATGAAAAGAATTGTTATTCATATGTGGTGTAACGAAATGAAATGACAACCAAATACCTTTGGAACAAGAACTGTAGCACTACGGTGTCTGATGAAATATGATTTTTTTCCGATGCCAAGAACAACTGCATCTCCATCATCTGGGTGCTTTCCCTGCATACAACTCAATCCAGGTGAGCGTATATTTGAATTCACTTCAGAGCCAGAGAATGTGTTAACATCAATCCAGATAATATACTTGAATTCACTTCATCATACCAGTGTCAAAGGATATTTCATTAATTGAATGGCATTTTCCAGTGTAATCTCAGCAGGATTAACTCCCTGCATAACACATTTACAGGGAGGAACAACTTTAACTTAGGGGAAAAAAGATTCACTATTCAAGAATACGATGTAAATGTTTCACAAGATTCAACCTATCATACCACAGGAATCTTGAAGAATTGCTTTCTCTTGCCATCTTGTCCAAGCTGTATGTAATATCCAAATGGTCCTTTTTTCGCACGAACCTGCACGTCAAAGATCAAGACAAGTTTATCACCATCTGTAATACTCAAGATGAGAACTCAAACTGAAGATACCCTAAGATAAATATAGTTTTCAGCCCATAACTCCTATATTAGATGTGTTCGTCGGTACTGTTGCAAATAACTACTCTGATGTCTTACAACTAATCTTATCCTTCATGTTTAACCTTTTCCAAGAAAACCTCATTACACCCACGTACCTCCAAGTTTGTACTGGGATCTAAACCAATAAAAATATCTACATGTTCAATTTGCTTGAAGATCATCTGAGTGTCCCTCTGATCTTCAGTTGAGTCAATATCCTCAGTTGAAAGAACCTCTGCTTTGAAGCTGAAAGAAACAACGAAGAATGAAGATTAATAGGTAAATATATGACTCAAATTTGATCAAGATGAAGATCAACATAAATAGAGCAAGATTTCGACATTTCATTCTTATAAAAGTCTTGAACATTGATAACATAGTCCCCAGCATGAGATATAAACCTGCAATCTGGATAACTGTCACAACCAAAAAAGTAACCTGATCCATACCGACTCAGTTTGAGAGTAAGCTTTCCCAATCCACAACTAGAAGTACAAAAAGCTCCAGTAAAAATCCAAATTGATATATGGCCATATAAATAGTTGGCACAAAGATGCAACAAAGTATTACTTTGGACAAACACATCCATTAGTTCCAAGTCCTTTAAACCATTGAGTAGCAAATGTTTCCTGCATCATTTCAACAACCTGCCCAAAAACCCAGTACAAATGATATCATTCATATAGTTCTATAAAACATAAATGAAAAAGACATTGACACTTGCCGTTTGAATTGGAATCTTCATCACTGTCGAAATATCCTCATGAAATGGAGGCCAAAATTCTGTCAAAACTTCCTTCCACTCCAGATTTCCCCCAGAGACTTCATCCAACTAAAAAGATAATATTCATTGTATTACTTCCAGATTTCGCAATCCCTTATTTAGAACACTAATGTCATATCAAAGTAAAATATTTTTGAGAGATTCAAAATATGTGATGTACAAGAAATTACATTACCTGCTCTTCAAGATCTGCAGTGAATGAATAATCTATAAATTTAGGGAAATAGTGAGAAAGGAAAGCTATAACCTGCATTCAATATTTATGCATAATCAGCTCAAATTGCCATTAGGGATTGGATATTCAGTTAGTTTCAGCTCTCTTACCATCCGACCACGAAATTCTGGAATGATACGATGATGCTCAATTTTGACATACTTTCTCGACTGCAAACAGAAGAGATCGAATCAAATTCATAGAATGGTTTCAAGTCCAATCAAGCCAGGACAAAAAGATATTATACTGTTAGCACATGGTCAGGCACCTGTAATGTTCGCAATGTGGGTGCGTATGTGGATGGTCTTCCAATACCATGCTCCTCCATTGCCTTCACCTTTAATGAGCATAGTATGAACAAAGATAAGAAATCGATTAGCAATTAGCCAAGGAAACTATAAGTTAATAGCAAATATTGTGGCAACAACTTCAAATTTTATTCAAAACAGTACATTAACAACTAAAAGGAAACAGCAATCAGTTGTTCATGACTCACCAAAAGTCCTTCAGAATATCGCGGAGGTGGGCGAGTGAAATGCTGCTGTGGGTCAACCTTTTTCACCACTATGGCATCCCCTTTCTTGAAATTGAAAAATCAACATTAAGAAAGTGTAGTTTAGAAGGGTATATTTCAAATCATCTTAACTGCTTGGGTATCAGAAATTACCCTAAACCCTTTTTCATAAATGAAACTTAACATTAAGAAATTCAATTAAAAGGGTATATTTCAGAAAGTTTAACAGACTGGGTATCAGATATTACCTCAAATGAGGGTAAATCATTGCCCTCATTGATTGTGACATCGTCATCCCCAACCTGTTCCACCATCTGTTCATCTCCAGAATCCAGAGTACATTGTTTATCCTGCAGTAACACAAATAATATATAAATCCATCTTTCAATGAGAAAGCAACCAGCATAATTTAGTGGTTGTCATCATTTCCGGGATGCAATCTGAACACATGCAAGGAATGTAAGGAATGGTCGAATCTTCTACATGCTGCACCCCTGATTAGAATAAGCCATCATTCCTGGTATCTTTTACACCATACATGAAGAGGAATGATAACGACTGTAAACATACTTTTACTGATATTTTATCAATGTTAATTAGCATACAACAATCAAATAAGTGCTCTAAAGGTCGATCTTTAAGTTTTAGTGTAGGTTTACAAAAGGTGAAATATGAAAGTGTTTATCACATTCAAAAACAGCCTTTGGAAAGTAATAGATCACCAAACACACGAATTTCTTATCATAGTGATACTATACTAGTCCAAAGATCCAAAATCCTTTTCCAAACCTTTAAAATAGAAAGAAATTGCTTTGCAAGTTGAGTGAAATCTAGAAACCCAAACAGGTCACAAGAGACAACCCAATGCTTTTTTGCAAAACACTTCAATTGCAGATTGTATCAGTTCTACATTTTATAGGTCATTTCCATGCATGTGTATTGACAGATGTGCAGGTAAATAGACATCATATAATCAGTTACATCATACAGATGTAGTTAAATAGACCCACAAAGGGCTCAACATTTCAATACAAACACATCCACGCAGAAGGAGGGGAAGTGTACCTCTATGACTGCTAAAAACCCAGAAAATGAAACATAACTGCTGCTGGCCCGTGCACATATAGCTTCATCTTCAGTTATAAAGTCTACCAAAACCTGTTTATTACAAACTTCTATATCAAATTTTGGCATCTCTATCTATTTATCATATAATACATACATACATACATACATCCATCCATACATACATACATACATACATACATACATACATACATGCATACATGCATACGTACATACATACATACATATGTATGTATGTATGCATGTAAATGTATGTGCGTATGTATATATATATATACACACACACACATACATGTATATATCAGATATAGTTTTGTGCCAATTCTTTGTAAGAAATTGGTCAATGAATCATTCCGTTTTTTAAGCCCTTTGTACCCAAAACTAGAAGATTTTCTTTCATTATCCATATATGTATAAGTAGAATGTAAGGACCTCATCATACACAGCCTGCTCCATTTGACATGCCATTGTACGCCTCCAGATTAATGTGTATAAGGACAGAGCATCTTTTTCCAATACATGTATCAATCTTGCTACAATGAAAATAGGTTGAGAATACCATTAAAGTCTTCAACCCAAAGATAGAAATAGCACTGATTATTTGGAGAAGCTATTTATTATAGCATTAGAATCTTCAAGCCAAGAATAGAAATTGCACTGATTATTTGGAGAAGCTACATGTTATGATACATACAAGGAAATCGGTAAATGTCCGTTGCCCTTATTGCTTCATGAGCCTCCTGGGCATTCTTCACTTTTGAGGTGAATTTCCTAGGTTCTGCAGGGACATACTTGTCTCCATACCTACAAGAATATACTATCACATTTATTTACGTTAATTATTCCTTAAGTATTTGTAGACCAAAAAGAACTGATAAAAGACACAGAAATTATGTACCTTTCAGCAATAAGAGCACGGACATTCTGCACTGCCTCTTTTGATAGCTGTTTGTACAAAATCAGCAGTAAAGACTAGATAAACAAATCAAATCAATGAAGGAATCAAATGTAGACATGTAATAGGATTTCGAAATGTATACATCTAACCCATCAGTTCTCATGTAAGTTATCAATCCCGTTAGCTCTTCGGTGCCCAATTTGACACCCTCATAAAGCTTTTGGGCCAACTGTTCACCTAACAACCATTAAAGAATTACTAGGGTATATAAACTCTAAATGAATTGATGTAAAATGTCAGATAAAACAGTCAAAAGGTGCTCAAGTATTTGTGATAAATGGAATAAAACACATACAGTCATTGTCCGAACAGCTCCAAACCCCAACTTGGTTTGTGCATCCTGTTGAAGTGTTGAGGTCATGTAAGGTGGAAGTGGATTTCTCCTTCTTATACTCTTTTTCACATTCGAAACTTTGAGTTTAGCACCCATAAGCTGATCAGATAACAGCTTGGCAGAATCAGAAGATAGAGAAAATTGTTCAATCTTTTTCCCGTCATAATAAGTAGGACGTATTCGAAACAAGTTGGAGAGCCCCATTTGCCCCTCACAGCAAGCAAAAGCCTCCATCGTCCAATATTCATGCGATGTAAACTCTTCGATTTCATTCTCTCTTTCACATACCAATCTAAGTGCAGCAGATTGTACCCGACCAGCTGACCGGCTTCCAGGAAGCTTTCTCCATAGAACAGGCGAAAGAGCAAAACCTATCAGATGATCAAGAGCACGCCGTGCAAGGTATGCATTCACAAGTGTCAACGATATATCTCTTGGAAGTTGCATGGCCTGCAGAACAGAAGTTCGTGTGATCTCATTGAATGTCACCCTTGAAACCTTGAGTTTCTTGCTCTTCAAAAGACCCTCAGCCTTCATCAGCTCTGACACATGCCATGCAATTGCTTCACCTTCTCTGTCAGGATCCGATGCAAGCACCAAAGATTTCGCCCTACATAAGATGTCCTCTTTCTCTATATATATACAGTAAAGGGCATTGTATTACATTATGTAAAATATAAAATCAACAAACAGGCTCTCTCTATCTATTTTTTTCATTTTTTTTATTGAGATGTTCCAGAGTCGTAAGCAGTCTTTTTATTAGTCCATACACCTGGATTCCATGTTTTCATCACTAACTGCACTAAGTTAGCATGACATTCTAATACTCGCATGTTCCAGAGTAGTAAGCCATGTTTTTATTAGTCCATACACCTGGATTCCATGTTTTCATCACTAACTGCACTAAGTTAGCATGACATTCTAGTACTCGCTGGAAACCCTTACCAATTGGCCTGAACCCATCTCAACTCTCTTCTCTCTCATTGGGGATGCACACTAGCAATAAGCCGAATTTCACCACCTGTAAGCCAGGTTCAAATTTCACTATTTGTATTAGATGACCACGTGGAATGTCTATATCAGTCTAGTCTGGCCAAGAGACCTTGGCTCCATGTTTTTATCACTAACTGCATGCACTAAGTTAGCATGGCATTCTAATATTTACTGGACACCCTTACCAATTGGCCTGCATTCATTTCAACTCTGTGCTCTCTCATTGAGGATACACACTAGCAATAAGCTGAATTTTACAACCTGCAAACTAGGTTCATCTAACTGTATTAGATGACCGCGTGGAATGCCTGTATCAATCTAGTCTTTCCGAGAGAGAAAGCAGGGGGTGCTGATGTTAAAATTTAACCAAAATTTCTTCACAACCACCCTATATTAATCCTCTTTACAATAACAATAAGTGGTTGGAATATCCAAACGTAGAGGAGTGCAGACTACATGAACCTTTTGGGACTCCTTTTTGCCCCCACGAAAGTTCAACTAAGATGATTCAGTATACAGAAGATGCAAGGTTTGATGCCTCTAACCTAATGTAGTTGAGTTGATATGGAGAACATTGGTAATGGCAATGTGTTGTTGTTGATAACTTTGGCAGTTGTTTATTATGCCTTGTTTTGGTAGATTTACTTTGGAAACTTCAATGATAAAACTATACGAGGCCATCCCTGTTTTGAAGTGCTATGAAACATAATGAATGAAATAATGGCCCTTCTAGGAAGATTTTTCTATTGACTTAGGAGAGCATTGAAAATGAGTAAGGAAAATTGCAGACTAGATTAATCTTGAACTTTACCCAAGGCACCAAAATGAAGCACTTGATTTGGATTGGTTATCCAAGAACCAACTCAACATTTGTTTGCATGGTGTTAATACTTAACTTGTCTAATGAGGAGTGTGGCAACACTAAAGGTCATTAGTTTCTCAAGGATGGAAACTCGAGTTTCTGTATGGCTTGAATTGTTTCAACGTCTTGAGAGCTGAGAATAATGTTGACAATTTTCCTTCTTGACTTTAAAAGGAACACTCCTCATTCTGTGATAAACGCTCCCGATCTTCCGAGGCCATCAGGTATGCCCACTAAAACCATCCAAGATGTTATAAATGTATTGCCCTACAATAGAATCTAGGATGTTGTGGATAAACAGTAACAAGAAAGCATCACAGATTGTAGGTTCATTTGGTCTGCAACAAGCAACACTGACCCCGATTGCCCAGTCCTTTTGGTACAACAATGATCAAATTCAGCACACTAATTGAAAGATAAACCTAAAAAAGTTCTAGCTACATTGCCCATTTTCGTATTCCAACTACAGTGGCCAATCATAATTATCACATATTCAAACTGCAATTCCCAATGCTGATTATCACACTCAAAACAACATAGCAAATTACCATAGGAACCGAAGGAAAGCTTTTGTCAACAAATCAAAAGCAAAAGTACCAAGAGAGAAACAACCACATACCCTTTAAGAGCATTCTTTATCTTTGCAACGTGGGGCTGAGCTGCTTCTGGAACCTCCCACACCATTGCATATTCATCATCGGGTCTCACAGAACCTGCTCTTGCAGCTAAATCTCGAACATGGCCATAAGTAGGCAGAACAATAAAATCAGACCCTAAATACTTCTCAATAGTCTTGGCTTTCACCGCAGATTCAACCACAACGACAAACTTCTTATTGTCAGACACACTTGATGGTGCAAATCCACTCTCCTCTGAATCCAACTTTGATGACCCATAACTTATTACATCAGTAGATGTATTGAATAGCCTCCATCGAGAGCAGCAGAAGGGCTGTTGCATCCATCTTGAACCCTGAAAGACACAATTCACATGTTTAATTGACGATTGATTAATTATAGTTTATACAGTTAAATGAAAATTTTGTTCTTATACACTCAAGAAACCCAATT
>NW_028231073.1:0-18669 GCF_043228905.1 Azolla caroliniana | reverse complement strand
TGCATGGTCAGGATTCTGGAGATTTTGGCCATTACAGCGCCTAGGGATTCAGAGATGGTGCCAGCATGAGTGAGGCAGACAGGATCGTAAAGAACGAGCAACGCGAGGTGATCACAATTCACTATGCATGCATTCGTGAATCCTTCACCAAAAAGTCTTGCATTGATTTGAACATACTCTGTGAATATTTCTCTTCATCAAATCCTGAAGTTGGCCATAGGGCGGTTACCTGCTTCTAGCTACGGAAGACAGACGGAGCATCCACAGATCCTGCCTAAGGTATGACAACGCCGGGCTGCCACTCCTAATGAAAGTAGAACATAATGACCAGATAATTTGCGATTGAATTCCTGAATGCCACAGATTCTTTCATTTCAAGTATCAACTTTCGCGATACGTCTGCACAATTACCGTTGGAGACGCGGCGCATGACTCCTCGTAGCCGACGATCACGGCGCCGATCCAGACGGCGTGGGTCCGGAGCTCGTTGCGGTTCAGGCTGATGGCTCACCCCAATTGCGCAACGTTTGCGTCCTTCATTTACAGTGATGCTCCACTGTGGAATGGAGTGATCTCGCGTTCCTTTCGCAGGCCAGGTCGAGCTGCTGAAGGCTTTGAACAACACAGGCACCCAAGACGCGGGACTTGACTCTAGATCACGTGGCTTTCATCTCCCTAACCTGGGACAGCATCTTTTTCGTCCTTACTCGTTAATGACTTGACGTTATGGAAAAGTCCGTGTGGTTTCTCTTCTTCATCATGATTAACTGTTGTGGATGTACTCGCCCGTTTGCACGCTTTCAGATCAGGGTTCACTGTGCTGCGTCATGAATTTGAAATCCCAACCGTGTGCCGAGTTGAGGTCTCGCACGACAGCACCATTCGAAAACACGTTTGATGAACATCAGGCTTAATCTTCATTGCCGAAGCAGCAGTAATCGAGTCATCGCCTCCTCCATCGACTTCAGTCTCTCATCACTCTGAGTCATGCGTTGTTCCACAGCGACAAGTTTCGCCTTGACTGCGAACCTCGCAGCTTCCTGGTCATCCTCCAACTCCTCAACAATATCCTGAATGCTTTCGAGTTTTGTTTCGAGAGCTCTTGTCCTCGCTAAGGCCTGGATGAGCAAGGAGCCATCAGGTCGAGTCTGGCCTGGGACGTTGTTTAGGTTTTTCTCGAACTCCATCATGGCTGGCGTCTCCCTACCAGTCCCCTCAAAACTGTACTGAGCGCTGCTACTACCGTTCTCGTCCAACTGCTCGAGCTCGGCGAACATCATGGAGAGTTCGTTGCTGATGCTGTTCTCAGGTAGACCTTGGGCGTCTTGAGGGGAACACACTTCCGGCAGAGCTGCCATGTCTTGGGCGCCGTTCTGCGCAGGCATCGTCCGGTGAGTTTCGCGATTCTCACTTTGTTCGATTTGGGGTTGCACCTCGCTGCTGGCGATGCTGCTGATGCTCGCCTTTGGCCGAATTGACCTGAAGGGCGTTTCTTTCCTCACGGATCTCGTACTTGAATGACGAGGTGCAGGGACCGCGCTCGATTCCATCGCGTCCACCGAGTGCCTCGGGCCCAGTACGAAAAGTTCTCGAAAGCTGGGCAGTTGAGAAGGGAGCCAATCGGGAAAGTTATACATTCTTTGCAGCAGCCCCCTCCATTCCTTCATACGTTTTTAACTTGTTGAGAGTGGTCTCCTTTCCAAAGATCGCGCACAGGATGCCGAGATGGGTGAGGGTATTATCTCTCCACAGCGGAAATTGTGCCAAAATGTACTCCTTGGAACCTTTTGGGCCGAAAATCTTGAGCAGTGTATTTGTGGTGGTTAACATGAACACTTAAGCTTCGTTGAAGGGCATTTTGCTTTTGTGCTCGTTGTAGAAGGAGATGGTGAAGGTCCTGAGGGCGTGGTGGGCTTCGTTGTCGTCGGCAACCGTGACATCTCGCAACCAGAATTCGATCCTGGGGTGAGGCATCGTGTCCAACGTCCAAAAGCCTTGCATGAGAGCGTAGAGAGGCTCCCCATTAGGTGTGTCCCTCCTGACAAAAGACTCGTTTGCGCTCGGGTGGGTGAGATCCTGTTGCCTCGTGGTTTGGCCATCGCTGTGACGAGAATTTGTTTTCGTCGGGAGTCGGCCTTTTGGTAGAGCTCGTCGTGGGGTTCTGCATGGTCTCTCATTGGAAGTGATAAGAAGGACGCAAGATAGAAAGAGAGCCGCAGAGGTAAAGAAGAGTGAAGCTGAGTGTTCGGGTGTGTGACGGATACATGCAGCCAAGAGTGAACAGCGAGGCCCCAGGAAGCGGACCAGGAATCGAAAATCAGTAAATTTTGGCGAAGTGTTCTTTGTTGACATGAGATGGCTAGTCTGAACTGTGGGCAGAGAAGAGGCAGCGAGAAGTCCGTGAAGCAGCTGCTGGCACTTGAGTGTCAGATGAAGAGAGTCTGAAGGCTGCGCATTGCCGGCGTTCGTAAGTTTCCAAAGCGCTTTCTAATTTGAAAACTCTCTTACGAGGTATGAAACCCGTCTTATTATCTTCAAGATTCTCGAGAGACATTATGCCGCGTCATGGAGGCCGTATTCTCAAATATAGCAAAGCATGCTCAGGCGTAGAATGACGATGTATGCTCAGAGGTAGCATTTGCGTACCACATATGCTCAAAAGTAGCATCGAAGTAGCACAACGACGCATCGTATACTTCTTTCGGCTCTAATTCGAACACTTCTTCGGGTTTAATCCTCGGTGCTTTTACTTTTCAACCCGTCACAGGGACAAGCCGTATTGCTGGCAATTTCGTGCATCAAAAGCTACTGTCTACTCCACACTTCACCGACAGGTTGGTAATCAATGCATGTTTCAAGAGCCGCTTTCCTTGAGCTTCTGGAGATCAGCTGTGTGCCATATGCAAGATGTCGGCCCATGGAGTGGGCGTCTCGGCAGAGCCGTCATCTGTGAACACCGGATCCGAGAGAGCGAGGTACTACGATGTCATGGTCACCCGCTATCCTCAAGACAGCACGCCGCGACCTAAGATAGACCTCAGCGAGTTGAAAGAGTCAACCTGTCCCCAAACAAGAAGTCTGGCGACTTACTTCGCCACGTGGTACGAAGAGCACAAGTACGATATGCCAAAGTGGGAGGCCGAGTCCTTTGTGAACCTTGCTCCATACCTCCATATCCCAAATGGTTTCACGTCAATGGGAGCCGCTCTTCTGCGCGACCACCTCCTATGGCAGCGCCCAGAGAACTTCACGTTCGGAGGGCTTGCCATCTTGAGTGCAATCTATGGGCTGCAGAGGCTGAAGAGCAACAAGGACATGTGGCGGTTATTTGTTGAACGCAAGTATCGCATTCCCTCGTGGTTTCCTGACCAACTTCCAGAGTTTGGTTTATGGCTAAACAAAAGAAGTGTGGATTCTGGTCGCCAGACGGAGTCAGGTGCGACGGTTAAAACCAGGCCTAACGAAGAGGAATTAACTCGGGCGGACAATGACGGGCGGAGCAGTTCCCCTGTCCCGACCAGTGATTTTAATCTCACAAACGCGTCTTCTCAAGGCTCTTCTGGGACCAATTCTCATGCCATTCCTCTCCCAGGTCAAGGCACAGAAACCCCACGCCGAACTTCGAGCGAGCCAGGTACCTCAACTACAGGACCCCTTCAAGTTGGTGAAAGCGACGGCAAGATGAGTACAATCAAACATGACTCCGCGTCCTCACAGCCCATCACAAACACGAGTCACACTCATGAGCAGAAGCTTATGGCTCAAACCCCCACTGAAGCTGCCGACGCAATCACCGAGGCGAAAATAACCGAAAATACGTCTCTCTTCGCTGATGACGACCCTCGGGCGGAGAGTCCGGTCTTTTTCTTCATGGCGAGTCAATCTCCTCCAAGGATGGAACCTCCGGCAAGAATCTCTTTGACTCCCTTTCCATTTCAAAGCCCAGGTGCACCGATCGAATCTCGTGCCCGACAACCCACCCCAGAAGCCGCAGATGGGGACGACGACCGGTCTGACTTTGCAACGAGACTGAAGCGATTCGGCGAGAACTGTGCGCAAAGCGAAAATGCAAAGCGGCGCAGAATCGAGGGCTATCTCGAGCGAGAGAAGAATTGGGAGGAGAAATTCGCCTCTCTTCAGGAGACAATCACGAAGCAACAGGATAGAATCCGTGACATGGAGAAGAAAGCAAAGGAGGCGAGCGCGGCCGCGGCGGCCCAGCAGCAGATGATCAGCCAGCATCAAACGTTGATCACGACGCTTCTGGAGGAACGCGAGAAGTATTCCATGAACACAATAGAAAGTCTAAAGGCCGAATTGCAGCAGGAGGTCCGCAGCAACAAGCAGGCTTTTGGGAGGCCTGGGGATTGATGTGCAAAAAATCAAAACAGATGTGCACGACATGAAGGGTTTCATCGAAGGCCTTCGGGAGCAACCAGACATGGGAAGAAGGTTCAGAAGACTTGAGAAAGCCATGGTAATGGTGATGAACTGGGTTGTAGACAACGAAGAGCAGCCATAACTGGGGGAGTTTGTTGGCACACAATGCGCAAAGTACGTGGCCTTGGGAATGCAGTACTGGATCCACGAGAAGGCACAGTCTCTGAAAAAATTGGAAAGAAATTTTCGCTGGTTCTACCGCGAAAGATACGTTTGATTTTCTTTGAGCCTTTCATCAAGGGCGATGCTGGCGCATGGACAGAATTACGAAACTGGGTTGCTTGCTTCTCCAATTCAGTGAATGGCGAACCAGATTCACTCAACCAGGTCTCATCATAACGCTTTAGCAATGCTACGTCTGGCAAATTCGGTTCATAAATGCAAGCTGACCAAGTTGGAAAGCCGAGAACGTTTATTCACAAATCAACTTTCTTTGGTAGCAGGTAATCAAGTAACCATTCCCGCGACATACGCTCGATGCGTTGCACGAAGTCCACGCTGGAAATCATATTTGCGCCAAAGCTGCCAGCATTTCGCAGTTCAGTTGCTGTTTCCCACGGTTCACGCAATAGCAACTCCTAGGGCCTCAGGACTTATGCGGTGTGTAGTGAAGGCCCCGGCTCCAACGTGTGGTATAGAATGTTACAGCCCCAGCGTAGTGATGCTGAAACTAAAGTAGGCTTCCATCAGGTGTCGCTCATCTCGCCAAATGTCTGGTTTGATGTCACAGTCCCACAGGCGGCGAATTCGCGGACCTTAACTATCAGACCGAATTGAACGCGTCTCCTCGTGTCTTCTCCGCGTTCAGCTTGCACGCCGCTGTTCACCTTCCTGCGGAGCCTGCATCTATTTCCCTTTCCTCTTATGAAAGTTGCTACTCTATTCAACTCTCCCTTCTGTGACAAATTTGGTCAGGGATATCTCTTTTTGGCATTTCACGGCCTGCACAGATAAGCTGTTGCACTCGCCCCATCGCCGCGTCACTACCTGTTATTTCTGCAATCGCAACACTCGCGACCATCAGCGGCGACTCCTTCATTGTTGATATCTCTCGGAGAGGTGAGTATTTTTGTCACAGATTCAATAATCATCTCAACGCCTTCAAAAAGACCATCGCATTGATTTCTGACCTTCAGGCCCTGCAGGCCATCATGCCCTCACGGTCTGGGAAACCCAGCAAGAAACGCCGGCGATCGCCAAGTATTTCCAGTCAAGACGCAAAGATCGATGCCTCTGACTCGGAGTCCAAGTTCATACCAGTCAAGAAAGCCAGCGCTGTGAGCTGCTTCAACTACGAGATCCTCCGTGCTCCTTTGAAGAAAGACAACCACCCTCGTCCGGATATTGCTCCTGCTGCAAAAGAGCTCATGAAGACCAAAAACTCCAATTTTCGTGTACTCGTCAGAGCTGTGGCCGAATGGTGCGTCAAGCATATATTCGATATGCCTGTCCGCGAGGCCGAGGAGCTAGTCCTCGCCGTGCCGAAGCTCGCGTTGAGCAACACGGGTACCATCAAACCCCAGTGGTTTTTACACCCTCTAAACCATGGGCATTCGGAGTCTCATCCCCCATCTTTCGGCGCGGTGGTTCTTCTGGGCTTCATTCTTGGCTGGCATAGCATCCAGAAGGCCAGGTGGCGGCGCAAGTTTGATCAGACGAACATCCTCCCGGCCTGGTTTCCGCGGCAGGTAACAGAGGCCCAGAGTTTAATTGAAACTCAAACTCCTGTCAATCAGCCCGTGCCTGATGATCAACTTCCTGAACGCCCTCCATACGCTGGACCCGAGGGAGGAAGGACTGTGCAGCCACGTGAGTGTGCTCCTGAGTCCTCGAGTCAATTTTTCCCTGTCGACATGGACGGTAAGCCGCTGTCTCAACTTGCCAACTCTCACGAGACCGCTCATCTGCATGCTGTTTTCACTGAGAATTCCAAAACCCCGGAGATGAACGAACGCAAGATTGCTGGCGAGACCTCGCCCTCAAAGATGAACCCCAACAATGATGGTTTGGAGCATCAGATCCAACGGCTTCAGGCAAAGAAAGGTCTCAGCGGCAGAGGGACCTCACCCCTGGCGCCGAAAACTTGGTCAAGCACATGAAACAATGTTTAGAGAGGCTCGAGAAATTGGAAAAGGATAATGTCAAGCTGAGGGGATGGTTGTCTGCTTTGGCGACGGTGATGGAGCAGGGGTCGCAGTAGACATTGTTGACTGAGATAACGACGATATGTAAAAGACGTCTTACGAGAGATCACTTGGTCTGCGCACATATTTCCTGCAAATCTGAGGTGGTGGAGAAATGATAATAGGGATATGTCTTCGTTTGAGAATATTCTCTTCTTCACATACCACACCTTCCGTAGAAGGGGATAAAGAAATAAGGAACAAATTTCTTGATCTAACCAAAGTCGAGAAAGATAAGTCAAAATAACGATGATTGCTAGTATATAAGGTGTTGATTTGTTCTTCACATAATCAGTATCTTTCCAGTGCAGATGATGCGTAATGCATCCATCCCGAACAGAACCCGAGGCACAATCTGATCGAAGTCCATATGACCTGGATGACACGGTCTGATTCAGAATTGCTTTTTTCCAAAGACGCGTCTAATTTGCGCGTTCCACACTTGAAAAGGCGGTCTTCTGTCTCCGACACTTGCCACCCATGTCTTCCCTGATGGTGAAACCCAAGGCCAGCACGGAAGTACCCATTTCTGTGCGCAACCTGTTGCCCGCTCCGAGTGAGTTCTTGATTCATTACCTTCCAAGTATCAACTCGAAGATTTCCATACCCGACATTTTCTTCGTAAATTTTCCAACATTTGAGTAAGATAACGATGAACCTTTAGAGGACCCTGGGCTGACTTTCAGAATGTTTTCGCTGGCATGAAAGTGCTCTGACTGAATCCCGATCAAGGTGCTGAGCCACACAGTAATTTGGCAAGGCATATCCGTCAACTGCCAACGCGAAGCGACAGAAGTGCATTTTTCATGGCTTCAGCATGGCTCTGAGGGTCGAGCCTACTTACTACGAGTACTTGATCATACCTGCGCCAAAGGACACAGCGCCCCGCCCCGACATTGAGCCCGAGTTGACCGAAGTCTTGAGAGAAGACACGAAGAATCCCTGCGGCGGGAGACAAGCTATGGTGGCAGCAATCCGCAAGTGGTATGAGCTTCATAAATGGGATCTCTCAGTCGAAGATGCGGCCGCGTTCGCCAAAGCCATCTCCAGTTTGACCAAGCGTTCGACGATGAGGCTGCCAAACAACGTCAGCCACCATCCTACGATGCGGGACCGCAGCCTGAGATTGTTCAATCCCATATTTGGTCACGTCTGCTTTTTAGCATTCATATACAGTTCTGAAAAGTTGGAAAGCACACATTGGCACAAGGACTTTCAGTCTGTGTACAGGAAGCCGGCTTGGTTTCCCAAGCAGCTTAAGGAAGTTCGAGACCTACTGTACGAATCGGGTAGAAGAGTGCCGGAACAAGAAGTTCGTAAATTACTTGGCAAAGGACTGGCATCTTTGAGCAGCGACATCGGAGATGGAAATGCGGACGAAGACCTCGCCGGCAACAATCAAGATAGTCGTCTCTCCGTGCCCGAACGCCAGCAGCCGCAAAGACGTGCGAAGCGCGCCTGGAATATCCATCGTTCAATTGAAGACGACGACTCAATTGAGTCATCAGAAGACGATGACCAAGAATACCAGGGCAGGGTAAAGAGGGTTCGAGTTGATGTTGTTGCAGGCGCGTCTGCCTGCGGTAGCGTGCAAGACCCTCTGGTGCTGTCAGAAGACGATTCTGAAAACGCCGCTGCCGCTCGAACTACATCAGAGATCAGGCGCATCGTTCCAAGTCTCACACAGGAGAGCAACAGCAGCAATCTCGACCCAGAACTTATCGCGGAGATTCGGCAACGAAAGCTTCGAAAGCAAGCTGAAGAATTCGACCACTTGAAAAGTTGGATGAACGAAATGTTTGTGGAGAAGGATCAATTCCAAGATGACATGCGAAAAGCCCAGCAGAAGAACTTGGAGCTCGAAAACGAGGTCAAGAAATTACGGGAGGAGCTTGGCGCACAGCGCAAGGCTCAGGAAGACGAACTGGAGAGAATGCGAACACACATCAACGATGCCATTACGGAGGCTACAGACAGAATTGAGATACAGATGAAAGAAAGTCGTAATGTCATGGTAGAGCAGATCAGAGAACTTCTCAGAGAGAACTGAAGCATTCGAGAATCATTGTGGGATGGACCTCAGTTTTGTGCGCCAGAGTTCAAAGACGAGCGGATTGATAGAACAGAGACATTGGAGGACGAAGGGATCACTCTAACCTACTGAAAGGTTTTGGACTGAAACTGTGCAGCGGATAGAAATTCAAAGTTACTGCTGCAAAAAGCGGCGGGATTTCCAGTTGGATATGTTTTCAACCTGACAAGATCTTTTCCCAACGCAGGCGAAACCAAGATTAGCTGAGATAGCTAAAGCCTGTGTACTGCCCGAGGGATTACTGATCATTGAATCAAGCTCTAGAATCACAAGAGCTTGACTTGCAGCATGATAAAGGCGAGGAATCGAGGCCCTACGGCCCTAAAGGTTGATCTTCCATCTGATTCCATCTGCGAGGCCCCCTTCTACCAGCTGTTTATACAGTCATGACAGCTGCCGGGACCCTGAAATTTCGTTGTTTTGTTTCTGAAGTCACACGCTCGATGGTATACGCGTGGAACGACCACGAGCGTCTTGTTATTTTCCAGCTTGCGTGTTTTCCCCCGTTTGTCTTATTTGGATCTAAACAGTTCAAGAGGTGTTCTGAACCATCAAGCCCTAAGTGATCGTTCTCATGAGCTCTCCTGAATATCTTAAGACCGCGACGATATTCATACAACTCAGCGTACCCATGGCGTCTTGACTCTTCTCAAACTAAACCGGCAATGTGCGGTTCGAACTCTGCTTCTGTGACTCAACCTTGGAATAAAGCTGACGCCCTACAGGGAAAAGATCAGCTGTGATAAGACTTTCTTGAGCATACAATGAGTCCGGGTCAAAAGCGAGCTCGCTCTTCCAGCGCGGACAGCTCCGACGTGCCTCTAAGTCAATCTCGTCGAGACCGGCAGGCAACTAGAGTCAACAACAATTGTCCCGAGAACACGAAAATAATTGAGGAGGGCACCTATGGCAGCGCCGCGCAAGATACTGTGCTTGGAGTTGACGCAGACCGTCCTAAGATCGAGCCTTACCTGGCCCATTTACCCAGCGATGGAGCCTTGATACAGCAGTTGAAGGACTTTTTCCGCCAATTCTACGAGGCGCACAAGTTGGATATGAGGAGACCAGAAGCCCGCATTTTCTTGGATGCATTAGAGATACTGCATGTGGGATTAGAGCTCACACTGAAGAGAGGTCTGAATTGGCATTGCTTGAGTCAGGAGAATACCACGACGCTACCGAGGTTAGGGAAAGCGTGCGTTTTGAGCACACTCTTCGGGCGAGAAGCATTGGAAACAACGATATGGTGGCCGGTATTTTCCTCCTCTGTATAAGGTACCGACATGGTTCCCGGACCAACTCCCTGCCATCAAAGACTATCTTGTCAACGGTGCTCCAGGGCTAAACTATCCTGTGGCTTCTGTGCCCAGAGAGCAAGCAACAAACACAAAGGGAACCGAGGTTCTTACCTCTCCTTCTCGAGGAATTGAACAGCGCACAAGGCCGAGGCGAGGTCCCATACCTTCATATCACGTCAAGCCTCTCTCCTTCTTCAGGCATGAGTTGGAGAGAGTGCCCAGTCGTGCACAAGTCCCCGCAGCTCTGAAATTATCTTCAGAGCCCGTGGAGAGACCATCACCTGCGAAGAAAGCCCGAAAATCACCGCGAAAGAATGCAGCATCCACAAATACCACCGCGAGTCCGTCGAAAGTGAAGAAGACAAGCGCGTCCACTCCGGCACCGGTTGGTGAGACCGTCCTCCAAAGCACAGAAGCATCTATCCCGGATTCTCTGATGGTAACTAACCGCTTCGCGACTCTCGGAAAAGAATGGGGTGTGGAAAAGCGTATCGAAAGACAAGAAGCTGTGGTAGCACGTCTTCAAAGGCACGTCAATGCTATGAGGGATGATATGAAGCAGGCCATCGCGGCAATGACGCAGCAGGCTCACCGAAAGGCTCGCGACGAGATGAAGAAAGCACTTCGAGAGGAAGTCGATGTGATGAAAGAGGAAATCAATACGTCGATGAAGCGAAGCCTCGAGGAAGCTGTCAAGGCCGCCACAGAAGGAACCTTGGATGAACAACTGAGGGCCAAAATCAGCGAGCTTATTCGGCAGGAAGTGAAGGCTGCTGTGAGTGATGCGGAAGGTGCGAGAAATTTACAACGCGAGAATTCGGAGCTGCGGACCACGGTTATAGAAAATCGGCTTGCTTTGAATGATGCGATCGCCCAAATCAGGCGGTTGCGTGAGCACGTTGAGATATTGGAGAACAAGAGAGCTGGAACGCCTCCCTGGGGTTCCTCGGGCTGGTCGAACAGAAGTATCTGGAGGTAGCAATTTTGCCCTTTGGAGTGGTATGTGATAATCTTCACCGTATGTCTGGGTCGCTTGAGGTGGATGATTATGCACAAACAGACAGCCAAAGGGAAGCTGCATGATTTTCGCAGTTTGTAAGGAATGCAAAGCTTGCATATCATGCAAACGAAAGAATTCAGTCTCATTTGTTTCATTAACACCCACTTCTTACATATTCGCTCACTGTTCACCACGCCAGTCTCCAATGGGGAACGGGAAGCATGCCCAAGGTTCTGTGAATCTATAGTACATGTGAATACCCAGTCTGACCCTCAAACGCATTACAAACAGATCGTCGTTTTCATATCCTCACTGGTATCGTCCTTCGTATTTATCGGCCGTTGATATGTCCAACCTTCGTCCTGCATACGTCCAATTTTTCTGAACACACAAATTTGTTCACATCCTCTCCATGATCCCCACCATCGCTTCCTCGATTCTTCCCAGCTTCTTCAGGGTGACCGCCATCATGTTGCCCACATCCTCCAGGGCCTTGACTTGAGCGCCAGCGAAGGCAGATCTCTCAGTTTTGGGCCTTTTGGCAAGAGGCTTGAGGTCCAAGTAGCGCTTCAGGACGCTGTTGTCTTCTTCGTCCGAGGGCGACACAGCCGTGGAATCCGGGATCTCCGGAGACGGCTTTTTGACTGCATTGTTGTCAAAAGCTTGCTAAGCCAATGCAGGTTTATGCGAAGCTGGTTTTGGCTCTGTGCGGTCGTCAGGTTCGGCCTCGAAAACCTGTCTGAATGCGGCTTTGACATTGTACTCAGGTCTCGGCGCACGCTCAGGCTGAACGCGCTTCTCTTGCCATTGGTTCCAGCCACCATCAGCTCCCTCCTCTGACGAGAAGGCGTCCTGAGTCGAGAGGAACTCCTTTGACTTTCTGGGCTCATCTTCGTGAAGCATTCCCTTGAGATCAGGATCCTGCTCGGGAAACCAATCGGGCACATTGTACTTGGCCGTGAACCTCTTCCACCAAGTTGTGTTCTTCAGCTTGTCGATGCCAAAGATAAATCCCAGAATGCAGACCTGACCGAAGGCGGGATCCGCAATATAATCTTTACTTCCGAGAGGGTGACGATAAACCTTATTTGAGATTTTGCCAGCAAAGCCGCTCTCCAAGACTGGAAGGAGATTGACGAGGTTTTGGGCCTCATCTGCAGGCATGTGCTGTTTTTGTTCGTCGTACCACTTGTTGAAGCGGAGAGTGAAGAGCGTAATGCTGGGAAAGCGGCGAGCGAGCTTCTCCAGCCCAGGGCGAATATCGGCACGGGACGAGTCCTCGATGGGAGTGGGCGCAACCATGATATCGTATGTCTGAGGCTTCTTCACAGGAGAACTGGGGATGAGGGAGAAGTAGGGAAAGTTGTAGGGTCGGGGAGGTCTCTCTCTGGGCGAAACGAAGAGGTCAGGCGATGCCGACCGCTTCCGAGCTTCAGACATGGCAGCGGCTTTTTTTTAGTGTGAGTAAATATTAATGAAATGTGAAAGAATCTGATATCATACCTTTGATGCGAGCTACTCTCTGGGAATGTGCGTGTTGTCGAGATGCTATTTGAAAACTGTGGGAAAAGAAGGGAAATGAGGGAAGCAGGGTGGAGAGTGCAGCCCGCTGGAGATGGGAAACCAAACTGGCACAACGCGGCTCGAGTTTGTTTTGCTACGCGTCTCAATGCCCTGGCCTATGAAATCAGATTCTCTTAAAATATTTGTGACGAACGAGAAACTTTCGCACATGTTGATTATTCTCACGGGCAGTTACCGGTTGGTTGTTTAGAATCATTTATTGGGATGTTGCTTCAGTGTCTGGCAAAACATCAAGTCTTCGTATTGCGCACTTTGTGCAGCAAATCCAACTTCAACTGCTTCATCGATGACCGAGCGCAGTCTTGAAGTCCGGTTCAAGTTGCGTACTTGATGCAGAGCATTGGAGCACTCCGTTGGCCGCATGATTTTCAACCTGCCGAGAGCTTGCACGCTCTACGTCTTCTTCAAGAGCCCAGCATAGCACCTTGAGAGGATTTCAAGTTGTTCTTTCCCTGCGTTCACAATCAGGACAGCATCTATTACCGCACTGGTACGATGGCAGTCAGTCAAGTGGATGGATAAGGGTCTCACAAAATGCGAAAGAGGCTGGCCGACCTTGGCAGAAACGACAGGAAAATTCATACCAGGGTACTGAATTTTGATCACTGGAACTTTCAAATATGTACATGACTGCTCGTTATTTGCAGACAAGCAGTCTATCGTCGTCGCTCGTTGATTGTTCACTGATTGTTCTTTGATGCTTCGCCGAAAAAGTAGAATATCGTTAACGAGCAATCGATTGGCAGTTGATCAATTTTCCATCCCATTTTATTCCTAGGCGATTCGTAGTCGGGGGGTAGTCGAGGGGTAGTCGGTGGGCATTGATTCGGGATCGATCCACATGTTGTTCGTGCCCGAATCGATGCGTCTTCGCCGTCCCGGCCGGACGCTCGGCCCCACTTCTCCGACGCAACATGACCCATGCAACCCACGTGACGTTGCTCGATAATTGTTCTCCTCTATCACCATACTATCCGATTTCTCGCGATTTCTAGCAGCAGGGATTCGCGCGCAGGCGGCGTGGCCCCATAAAAGCCCCGAGGTGGCAAGGTGACGCGCAATCCGACCCCGCTACAAGGCGGCTTTCTCTGCGCAGCCAAGCGTTTCAAGCCGAAGAATCTGCTCAATTAACAATTCATATGCCTGATTGAGCATTAGGAAGCTGTTTGACCAAGAAAGTGCGTTCAATTCCAGCTCGTACCTGTCAGCATCAAAGCTTGACCAAGCTAACGTCCAAGACTCCCTCTGATTTTCTCAACTCATCCAGCACCTCCTTTCCAATCTCACCTTCGTCACGTGCCTGAACGCCTAGAATCATCAACGCCTCGACTCCATCTTCGGGACGATTACCATTCGTCTCCTCTGCCCCCTCTTCCAAACTCGCGACGTACATAGACCGGATATTCACACCGTGACTCCCTAGAACCATACCAACGCCGCCAATCTTACCAGGCTGATCATAGTTATGCACGAGCACCAGGTTCCCCTCGGGCGAGAAATGCCCATTGAATCGGTCAAGCTTGCTGATGTAAGCCCTCTTACCTACAGAATACCCCTCGATCACCTGGTGCGCCTTCTTCGACGTGGCTTCCTCCTCCGAGTAGGCTCGGAGTGAAACGAGATTGGCATAGGCCTTTGTATCCTGCGAGCGGGTCTCGTTGATAGTGATGCCTTTTTCTTTGGCAATCAGCGCTGCGTTCACAATATTGATGTGTGCGTCGCTGAATGACGACACCAGGCCCTTGACCAAAGCTGCGAAAAGCGGCTTCGTGCTGCTGACCGACGCAAGTTCGCCGTGGTAACGCAGGTCGAAGGTGCGCCCGCCCATCATGCCGCCCTTGGCTCCCACAAAGTGCTGGGCGTAGAGCAATCCCATCTTCTCGATGAGGACTACCGAGGGCTGCAACTTGCGATGCTCCTCTGGCATGATGATCGGTGCGTTGACCGCGGCGCTGGGCGGTTCCCCGTGGAGGATAGCCTTGACCTGCGCGCAGACGTCAAGCGACACGTTCTCCTGCGCCTCCTTGGTCGAGGCGCCGAGGTGAGGTGTAGCGACGACATTTGGGTGCTTGACCAGCTCGCTGGCTGGGGAGCCGTCTTTGATGGGCTCGCTGGTGAACACATCGATTCCCGCTCCGGCGATCCAGCCCTCGTTCAGCGCTTTGAGAAGTGCTGCTTCATTGTACACCCCTCCTCTGGCGACGTTGATGACCCTTGCTCCTCGCTTCATCTCTTGAGCTCCTTTTCTCCGACCAAATCAATTGTCGTAGCTAGTAGAGGAGTGTGGATCGTCAGGAAATCGACCACAGGAAGCATCTCATTCAAGGAGCCGATCAGCTCGACTCCAGCCTGCCTCGCAATGTCCGGACTGGCATAGGGATCAACAGCCACGACGACCATTCCGAGACCTTTGGCCATCCGCGCGACGTTGAGTCCGACTTTTCCCAAGCCTACGATGCCCAATGTCTTTTTCGAGACTTCGGTACCGACAAGAGCGGATCGCTGCCAGAGGGAGGCTTTGAGAGACGCGTCCGCGCGACTGACATGCCTGGCAGTTGCAAAAATAAGCGCGATGGTATGTTCCGCGGCCGCAAGGATATTTCTTCACTTTGTCAGCTCTTAAAGTCGCGAACAGCGCACGTGAATAGTACCCAGCTGGTGAATTGACCACGATGATACCTTGCTGCGTAGCAGCGGCGACGTCTACATTGTCGACACCCACCCCTGCTCGCGCAACGACCTTCAGGTTTCTCCCAGCTTTCAGCACTTCTTTTGTGACTTTGGTCTCGATCGAACGATGAGAGCATCAAAGTCTGGGATCGCCTTCAAGAGCTCTTCAGGGTTGAGTCCAATGCGGCTGTCCACCTCAAAGTCAGGCGCAAGCAAAGCGAGACCTTCAGGAGACACCTTCTCGGGGACTTGCATAGTCAGAAGTAGGCCTAGTCAGTGGGGGTTTTTAACCTACCAAGAATTCGAGGACGAGACATGTTGGTTTTCCTTGGATGGGACAATTGACAAATCTAATACAGAAGGTTGGCGAATGTTTGGGTAAAGCTGAAAAAGCCGGAGGAGATGAAAGTCTTCAAGTTTTGACTTTACAGTCAATATGTTCTCCAGCTCAATTGTGTGACCCCCAGCTCAGCCACTTGAGGGTGTGCAAGCTGCAGCGTCCCGTCACCATAGAGGTGTCGTCCTTTTCATTCACTCATGCGCGATGCACACTGCGGTTTGTAAGGCAGCTTATTCACTGATACTGGAATCGGGAGTCAAGGTCGCATCAGAGGGTCGGACTGCTGCAATACAGTGACGGCATTTTGAGTTGTGGAAGTGAGGGGTTCGCGAGCTGATGGAGGGTGCGGGAGGACGCCCAACGTTCCGACTGGCTATGCCCCCACGAATGTCATCCCAGAAGAATGCGGGAGGTGTCAAAGGTTGTATTACGAAAGTCGCGGATGGGCTGTTCGCCGACGACACAAGTGAAAGCTGTTCATAAGGCAGAAGCGTGGTACGAAGTAGGGATGACGATCATGGTATTGAGACGACCAGAGGGTTGATGGTTGATGTCACGTGACCTTCTTCAACATTGAAGGGACATGTTTCCTCATTCTTTGAAGAACATATGAAAAGCGACGTGCAAAAGATTTGTATCGGCAGAGCAACCAGAAAGAGTTTGGACATCGGTTTTTACGATCTATTCACGAGTTTCCCTGGGGGCCGCGCTGAGAAATTCAGAGACTTAGGAAGCTTTCTGTCGAAGCATTCAGTCACTTATTGATTGTTTCTCATGCGATTACGACCAACCAGGCTTTTTTTTGGTCTTCAAATTGCCTTCAAATGCTTCTTTCAGTGAAATAGGGTCTCCTTTTGATCAAAACTTCACTGAAATGTCACAGCGAGATGTTCGCAACAAAGGAACACAAACACAAGAGATGTGATCAGGTGGAAGGATTTACTGACCCAGCTGTGTATAAGCGGATAATTATCCTTGAAGGAGAAGAACTCTTTACTCCAAATTCATTTTGATAGTTTCTCTCACTCATAATAACCCAATACCACGAACACAATCGCAGGAATGGTTGCCACCTCCGACTCGGCTACTCTGGCCGTTTACCGATACCCTGCCCGAGCACTGCTCGGCTCAAGATTCTCTATTATTTTTTTGCCTTGAATACAAACGCGCGTGGGAGACATTTCAATATGCAGACGTAGGGTGACGAACAACGATTGCGTTAGTGGTCATGTCATTGCTCGAATGCGCCCCGGGCACGTGTTTCTCTTTGAGGTCCTTGTTTGCAATACGAATGGTGTGATCCAGTTTGAGCTTTTGCGGAACAACCAGATAACTGCTGAAGATTCTTTCGTACTCCAGACTTGACACTACGCGGCAAGTCAACCGCGAAGTTAGAATTGCTTTAAATTGATTCCCTTTGACCTCGCTTCGTGCGCTCAGTTTTGGTCATTTTCATAGTGATAGTGAAGTATCAGATCATATTCAGTTCAAATCGTCAATAACTTTCAGGGCGCATAGTTTCCGGTAGCCTGCAAGCAGGCTATTCTGGGAGCCAGCGACACTTGGTTTTTCTCTTGTTCATCTTTTACTACTGCTTGGTTTTCAAGATATTCTGTTTGCTGTTGACCTCTGAAGTTCAACCTCGATGCAAAGCGAAGAGGGAACAGTCCAATTTTTGAATGCCCACTGGTGTCCACCACACGCTTGGAGCCAGCGCCGTCCGTTTCGGTCTTGCATTTGCAGGGCTCGGCAGTCCCAAAGATCGCGCGAGCGACAGGAGAGATGTTGCAAGGATTCATTACTGTGGTTGAAAGATATTTTATCTAGTTAGTCGCAGGTTTGTTTGTTCCTATGAGAAACATAGCATGAACTTACGAGAAAAATCGGACAGGGACTTGAGTAGAAGAAAGATGTGGACGAAGTGGCGGCACAAAACTTGGCTTATATGAATGGCTTTTATTTTTCTGCACCAGAATTGGAATCTCATGGAAATCATGTACCACTGCAATCAGTGTATAGAACCTCTCTGTTGCAACATCTATAGAAAGCAAAATAGTTGTCGGACTTCTATGGGATCTCGGAAGCCGGGCAATCATCGGAGAAGGGACGTGGAATATTCAGCTGGTCGCAGCATTTGATGGTGGATTCGACGATATGTTTGCCTTGAATATATTGTTCGATCCAGAGTTTACACGCCTCAGCTGCCCTGCGATTGCCAGACCGGTGATAAGAAGACTGGAAGGCTGCATGGTCGAAATGACAAGGGTATTGAGTGCTTTTGCAACCATTAGCTCACGAATTAGGTGTCAATCAACAGGATACTTGTAAAGGTTTTAGCAGATATAATAGTGGATGATGTCTTCTCGTCAGAAAACGAGAGGAGGTGTCCGCAATACATACGGAGCGCATCCGGGATGAAGATCCTGTGAGCGCGCCGGTTTATGGGAGCCTCGCCGGATACGACATAAACGAGATGTGAAAGATGGAAAGGGATCGTGTCTCTATGCATAATTCCCTCATCGTGCTCGTAAAGTTTCATCCGCCACGCGCCTGGCGACGGAGGCTGACGTGTCACTTTGTTCAGCGTTTTCCTCTTGCAGTAATGCGAAGCCAAATGATGATACGGTGCAAGGGAGTCGAAGCGAATATTGAGCTGAGTCGCGTATCTACCAAGGTAGTAATCAGCCCAGTGGATGTTGCTTAGCCAGTAGGCAGAACTTCTTGAGCTTCCCTGATGCCCTCTTTTTGAAAGATACTAGCAACGGAAGGTTATGGTGAAGAGCACAGATTCATGAATACTTCGCCGTCACGATGCAATCCTGAGTATTTCAATTCAACTTGGCCTGGCTCACGAAGTCTATGCTCGGTTCGTCAATCCAAAACGTCGAATGAGTTACATCATAAGCAACGTTGTCAGGTGTGTCTCAATACCGCTCGGCGTACGAAAGATATGATGTGTGATCAGCAGGTGATCTCGGACCTGACTCGTAGTATCGCAAATTTTTAAGAGCTCCTCTCGAGCATTGAGCTCATCAATACCTCAGAAAGCGCTATCTTTCATA
>NW_028231072.1:0-18694 GCF_043228905.1 Azolla caroliniana | reverse complement strand
AAATTTTTATTAAATTGTAAAGTGCAAACATGACTACTACTGCCTCTAATCTCACAAGCTTGTTTGAGATCAAGAGATTTTCGAGATTTTAGAGCAGAAAAACATGGTCTACAAGTTACACAAAGCCTTGTATGGCTTAAAGCAAGCTCCCAAAGCTTGGCATGACAAAATTGATAGCTTCTTTCTTTCTCTTGGGTTTCAAAACTGTAATGCTGACAGCAATCTCTATGTTTTTTCCCAAGATAATTTGCTTTGCTTGATCATATTATATGTTGACGACCTTCTAATTACAGGGTCCCTTGCATCTAAAATCGAGGAGGTCCGCGCTGACCTCAAAACAACCTTTGAAATGACTGATCTAGGACTTCTCCATTATTTCATAGGTATGGAGGTCTATCAATCACATGGTGGTATCTTTCTCAGCCAACATAGGTATCTCAGGCAGCTCCTTGAGACCTATAGCATGACAAATTGCAAGCCACTCTCCTGTCCAATGGATCCAAACTCAAAGCTATCTCGTGAAGACGATTCTCCCATATTTGAGGATATCACGAAATATAGGAGATTAATCGGGTCCCTTCTTCACTTAACTTATACCAGGCCTGATTTGTCCTATAGCGTGAGTATTCTCAGCCAATTCTCAACTGCTCCAAGACAAAGTCATTGGCAAGCAGCTATTCGAGTTCTTCGGTATTTGGCCAACACACTCGACTATGGTCTATCTTTTAGAGGCGGCATTGAGCTTGTTGGCTACTCAGATGCTGATTGGGCAGGTGATATTGATTCTAGAAGGTCCACATCTGGCTATTGTTTTATGTTAGGTTCAGGCTTGATTTCTTGGAAATCGAAGAAGCAAAACTCAGTTTCTACTTCATCGACGGAAGCTGAATATCGCGCCTACTTGGATACTTGCTGTGAGTTGCTATGGTTGATGCAATTGTTTTCTCACATTGGTGTTTTGCAAGCCTCTCCTATTGCAGTTTTCACCGACAGCCAAAGTGCACGTGCCTTGGCACATAGCTCAGCATTTCATGGTAGAACAAAACACATCGAAGTGCACTACCATTTTGTTCGTGACTTAGTGAAATCACAAGTCATCAACTTGGCATATTGCCCTACTCAAGAAAATGTGGCTGATTTATTTACTAAGCCACTTCCAAGGCAAGCCATTGATCAGCTCCTTGATCGACTCAATGTTGGACTGCCGTTCTGGAGCTAAGAGGAGGTGTTGGAGGGTGGCAGCTCCAGCCCTGCACTCTCTTTCATATTTATTATCTTTGTACTACATTCTCTCTTTTCTCAAATTCTTCTCTCTCTAGAATCTGCAACTCTTTAAATGCCTTCTCTCTCTAGAATCTGCGATGCTTTAAATGCCTTTTCTCTCTACCTTTTCCAAGATATTCCTAGTTTTTTGTACCTGTTTGGTAGTACAAGAGTCACTTAACTACCAAATAGCCATTTCACCCACATTCCCCAATTTTGTATAAATAGGCTATACCAGCCTCTTTTGTATAAGTTTTCATTTTCTTTTTTGCTACTTAAAACAAGCTCTATTCCTTGGCTGTGTCTCTACTCTTTGCAACCATTTTTTCTACTGCTGTCTAACAGCCTTCTCACAGCTTGGCTGTGCCTATTTTGTTTTAAGTCTTCCGCTGCTGCTATTAACAGCTTTTCTCACAGAGTCTTGGGATTCACTTATTTACACTTCTTGATTTGTGCTCCAAGTTTAATTCTTAAGCTCTGTAAAAATTTTGGTTTACTCTAATTGAGTTGCAACCACCTTGATATAGGTTATGTGAATAAGTTATAACAAGGGCCTAACTATCAACAACACACAGGTTATACAAATTAGAAATGTCTTCTATGATTGGTCTTGTTTCAGCTAATGTAATCAAATACTGAAGCAAACATAAATGAATCAATCGAAGTGCCATAACACCGAAAAGACTTCAGTAAATAAAGAGTGAAAGTTCGGGATCTATTTCAAAAGCTAAGTTGCTGAACTTCTAAGGTCAGTTATCTACAACATTGAATATATTGACTAAATTGGTGTGTATTTAATATACCATAAAAAAAACATTATTATTAAAAACCCTAGTTTTTATGAGCCTGCTTCTGATGGGATGTGATCATCACATCCAATAAAATTGGGGGTGTTTTAGGAAAACCCATTAGCTTACGGAAAAAATAAGGGATAGCATCATGCATATTACTAGTATGTCAGAAAACAGAGGAGAAGGAAACAAGAGAAACATGTTCCCTACTCTGAAACAATAGAATTCTATTCATACTCACATGGACCAATAAATATAAACAAAAGATATTTTAAATATTTATAAAAGGATTCCCCAAAAGAAAAGAAAAAACAGCAACAGAAGGAAGATACCTCGCATTTTTTACTGAAACAAAATGTACCAAAAATGTTAGTATGCAGTGTTGTGCCAGCAAAACATGGAGTTGGGCAGTGATGGAAGACATCTATGCAGAGAAACGGTGGAATACCTAGGCTGATGATCATACCAAAGAGATGGGGAGTTCATATTCAAAAAGATATGCATATTTTTATATTATTTCTCTATGAAAAGCCTACTAAATCCATTAAACAAACTTTTGAAACCTGTCAAAATACTAGAAAGTCTTAAATAAATGTTTTGGAAAAAACAAATTTCAATCTAGTTTCGCTCTAAGAAGCAATAGAAACAAACCAGTTTGGTAATTTCTTGTAATTAAATCACAAAAGACACATGGTGTTTTCTCTTGAAAATCACAAAATATGTACAGTGTTTCTAATGAATTTTAACATTATCTGTATCAATTTACCTGGAAGTCTTCCTCGAGCCGAATCACTTGGATCGCTTCTTCTATGCTTAGCTTGCCACGGGCGACAGCCATAGCAACTACGAGGGACTTTGATGCTGCTGAGAGGGCATCCACTGCTGTTAATTGCCAATTATTGGCTTTCCTTAAGGCTTTTTCCAATGCCTCCACAACTTCATCGGGTTGGTTATCAACCAGAATATTTGTTGAATGACTTGGTCTATGACCAAACTCTTTCTCTATCCAATCCAACAAAGGATTCAATACATCCGCTTGCAATTCTGCAACAGCATTTCATGAATCACATGTTACAGCATGTTGATGTAGTCTTCATGAAAAAAGAGCTACAGACTACTCTGCTTTGGTGCGTTGATGTAAAAACGAATAAAAAATCCTTAAAATACGCCTCACAAACTGTTCAGAAATATGTAGCTTTATTCACCATAAACCTCTAACACCTTGACTGCTATTGGTTTTAAGGTAAATAGCAAATCAAAAGTCTTCTTTTCCCCTACAAAAAAGTATACCATCTATGTGCTTTATATTCCCCTTCAAATTATGTATGTGAATTCGATCTAATGGGATATGATAATTCTTCTCGATAATGGCAGTAAAAAAAAACAGCGAATAGGGCTGTAATCAACTAAAAGTACAAACATGTATCACAGTGTTACATTCCAAAAGTTATGTTTAATAACATACCACCAAGAGGAGAATCATCTCTATCACGACAACAGACAGCATCTGTGTGGAAAAACTCTAGCAGGTTCTTTATAATTTTCTCCCTTTCTTTTGGCACTTTATCAATGGCAGTGGATGTGAGCTTCATTAAAGGCATGGTGAAGGGTCTAATGGCTTCTTGATCCTACAAAAAGAAAACGACAATGCCCATGAGGAGACAGCATCACACTCACAAGTGATTAGAGCATTACCTTTTGCATGCAAGCATACATATCATTCTAAATGCAAAAATGTGTAGGTAGAGAGGAACCTGATACTCCCACTCGGCTGCGATGGCATGAGCGAGGGCAAATGAGGGAACCTTGAGCTGCTTCTTGGAGGGGGTCTTCAGAATACGATTATCCAGCATTACCACGTAGCCATCCTCATCCTCCGGAGAAGCAGGAGCTCTGGCGGCATAGGCGCGCTTGTAGAAGCGGCGGCCGATGGATGGCCCACTAAGGGCCGATGCAGGCATCTGCGCTGATGCTTCTCGGAGGTTCTCCCCCTCCTCCTCTCTCATGGGTTTGGCTGCCGATGATGATGATGATGATAATGACGACAATGCTTGCTGTGAGAAGAGCCTAGTGATGGCAGTGCCGGCCCTCTCCCCGCTGCTAAGAGGAAGAAGGAGAAGCTTCTTCTTACTCCCGATGCCCCGCCATAGATGCATCACGCACGCTGCTTCTGCTCCTGCTGCTGCCTCACTGCAAGTTTTATTATGTAAGGAAGCAAGAAGGAAAGATGAAACAGGTGCAGGGCAGGGCAGGGCATTTTATTTTATAGTGTACATACTTCAGTATGATTGAATGAATGAATGCATATACATACATACATGCATACACACATACATACATACATACACATAAGAAGAAGCAAACCAAAGAAACAAGAGATATAGACAAACATGATTGCTACTGGTTTCTTATTATCATTATTATTACTAGTCTTATTCTAACATGTACATGATGAATGGATGGCGTGTGGTGTATGTAAGTACCAAGACGAAGGGGCTTTTTATTGTGGGGATCGGGGGCAGACGTTGTTGTGTTGTTCGTGCGTTACGCTCACTCTCTTGCTCAACCTTTTCGGGCATACATCGTAAAAAGTAAACATTACCGATGATATACAACCTCAAAAAGTTTCAACTCTACCTATTAATAGGCTTAATGTTTCTTTTTCTGTGTGGATCACCAATCACTTTTATAATTGATGAACAAGATCGATGTTGTGAATAGGATATCCTGTCAGCCTCTATTGGAGTTTCGTTTAAAAATCTTTGTATAGAAAGTGAGGGATCACGTATTGGCATACTATTTCTCTCACCTAACTAGTGGTGAAGGCCCCTCTAGCATTGATAATGAAGCACCATTTCTCTTGTTTGAGCCCTAACCTAAGGGCTCTTGTTCCTTTATCAACTATGTAAAGAGATTGCTAGATAAGTCTTACACCATTGTGAGTTTTTCATCATGACACTAGGACACCTCTACAAAGCAAAGAACATATCTTATAATGATGCATATTAGAGCATTAGATTATATTGGTGATTGAGGTACATGCATTAGACCTAACATCACCACATGTAAGATCCTCTAGCTAGGTTTATGGTGTTCCACAATGTTTAAAGACACATATGAGTATGTGAAACATTGTGTTGAGTTCCAGAGGCACAAACGCGCTAAAGGTCGATCACAACTCCATGGTAATGGAATTTGAGAGAGGGAACACTTGACAATCGACTCTACTACAATACATCAAGGGGCAAAACATGTAATCATGTAAGCATGTAAAGAATCAAGAGATGGATTCTTGTGAAGCGGAATAGGTGTGAATTGTGTGTGTATGTGTGTGTATGAGAGAGACAGAGACAGAGACAGAGACAGAGTATACGCAAGGTTAAGTATATTAGCAAAGGAGAAAGACTCAACATGATACAAGGTGGGAGGAGGGTGCTTTATGTAGTCACCCTCTCTCTTCATTAACTACAAGGCTCATGGAGCATGGGGAATGTGAAAGCTCATAAGTTATGTGTCATATAATTCTATGAATCATACTAAATGTTAGAATACAAAGTGGTGACATAATGGTGACTCTTGACCGTTGAAGTGTCTCTTCACTCTCAAGGTGAGTTCACACACTAGACCACGTTGAGCTTGATTCTCAACACGCCCCCTCAAGCTCAAGTCGGGTCGGTTTCAGATGGTATCCGAAATCCGCTTTAATTCACGTTCGGGAGTCCGCGTCGACTCGCTTTATGCGGAGTTGCGGAATCCGTGCTCCTGCTTGCATTGTGCGTAGTTGCGAAGTCTGTGCTTCGGTTTGCGTCTTTCTTCGCGGCTTTGCGTGGTAGATCGGCTCTTCGCTGCTTCGTTGCGTGGTTGCGATCCACGCGTTATTGCGTAGTGTCTTGCGTACTCCCCCTCAAGCTTGGCAGGTCAGGGATCGTTAATCCGAGATTGGTCATGAATTGTCATAGCTTGTCGGCCCCTAAGGCTTTAGTGAAGATGTCAACCGTTTGAAGATTGGTGCTTATGTGTTGTAGGTCGACATCGCCAGCCAGAACGCGCTCTCGAATGAAGTGATAGTGTAGTTCAATGTGCTTTGTCTGCGCGTGGAACACCGGGTTCCGAGCCAGATAGATACTGCTCATGTTGTCGCAGTAAAGGGAAGTCGGACCCTTGATGGGTACGCCCAGATCCTTCAAAATCCTCTTGAGCCATACGACTTCACACGTAGCTACGTCTGCGCCCTTGTATTCCGCCTCCGTACTCGAAAGAGCGACGATGGGCTGCTTCTTGCTACTCCAGGATATTGCTCCGCTACCGAGGGAGAAAACAAATCCGGAGGTTGATCTTCTATCAGCTTTGTAGCCGACCCAATCTGCGTCTGTGTACCCCTCGAGTCGTATTGGCATCGCGGTCTTGTAGAGGATGCCATAATCCATTGTGCCGCTCACGTATCGTAGAACTCGCTTAGCGCCATCCAAGTGAGTATCACGCGGTGTTTGCATGAATTGGCTAAGGAGACCGACCGGATAACTGAGATCGGGTTGAGTGATCATGAGGTAGATGAGACTCCCGATGAGTTGCCGATACTGAGTCGGCTCACACGCTTTGGTGCTGGAGTGCGCATCTAGTTTGAGATTACGATCGAGTGGGGTTGCCACGGATTTGCACTCAGCCATCCCGAACTTGTATAACAGGTTGAGGATGTAGTGCCGTTGAGAGATCATGATTCCGGCCGGAGTTTGAATTACCTCGATGCCGAGGAAGTAGTGGAGCTCCTTCATGTCCGTCATCTCGAACTTGTCGGAAAGGAGGGATTTGACCTTATTGATTTCGACGAGATGCTCACCTCCAATGACTAGGTCATCCACATATAAGATGATGACGATCGGACTTGCGGAATCGCTTCTTATGTAGAGGGAGTTGTCTGATTTTGACATACGAAACCCAATTTGATGAAGATATTGCGTTATCTTCGAATGCCAAGCACGCGGTGCTTGCTTGAGGCCGTAGAGTGGCTTCTTGAGTCGGCATACGGCTTTTGGATGAGTGCTCGAGTTGAAGCCGGGTGGTTGGATCATGTACACCTCCTCTTCTAATTCGCCTTGTAGAAAGGCGTTCTTGACGTCCATTTGATGGAGGTGCCACCCTTTCGCTGCGGCAAACGCAATTACGGTTCGCACCGTCGTCATCTTTGCCACCGGGGCAAAGGTCTCTTCGTAGTCGACGCCATGTGTCTGAGCGTATCCTTTCGCTACGAGTCGAGCTTTGTAGCGGTTGACGGAACCATCCGCGTTGTACTTCACTTTGTAGATCCATCTGCATCCGATCGCCTTTTTGTGTGATCCATCGCGGGTCCTTCGCGGCTTCCGAAAAGGTTTCCAGCTCCCGTACTGTCGCTACCTTCATCATAAAGGCGTAATGGTACGCCATGTAATCATTGTAGCCGAATCGGCTTATGGGGTTCTTTTCACGAGTGGATCGGTGGAGCTTTTCATTTGCAGAAATGAGGGCTTTCTTAGCACCGATTGGTACCTCGAAGCCGCCGAACTCACTGTCGAGTGAGTGAGTCGACTCATCGTCAATGAAGCAATCATCTTCATATTCCGCCATTTTCGCCTTGCCTTTGTCCATCTTCGGGCTAGGCCGTGATGTGCTTTGATTGCTCAAAGGCTCTTGTGGTCCGCTTAATCGGGTCGTGATCGGACTTTCTTCGAACATGCGCGTAAGATGATCTTCATTCTCTATCTCTTGTTCGGTGGATTCTGGGTCGAGCGGAGTCAGAGGCGAAGTTGTCTCTGGTGCGTACCAGGATGCTGACTCGTCAAAGACGATGTCTCAACTTACCTGAGATTTTCGAGTTGAGGGGTTGTAGCACTTGTACCCCTTTTGCTCTAGTGAGTATCCTACGAGGATACATTTCTCTGACTTCGGGTCGAGCTTTTGACGTTTCTCGTCGGGGATGTGCACGTACGCAATGGAGCCGAATACCCGAACATGTGATAGGTGCAGCTTTTTCTGAAGAATCTTTCGTGCGGAGTGACCTCGTGCACGCCGGATGTTGTGCACCAATTCATTAGGTAGACAGCCGTATTTGCCGCTTCGGCCCAATATGACTTGGGCATATGCTTCTCGTTCATCATGGCCCATGCTACTTCGAGGATGTGCCGATTTTTGCGCTCGGCTACTCCGTTTTGTTGTGGAGTGTGTCGGCAAGTGAATTCTCGCCGAATTCCTTCCTTTCGGAGATACGCCGTGAAATCATCCGAGAAGTACTCCTTGCCGCCATCTGATCGAAGACATCGTACATGTCGGCTCGTGGCTTTCTCGACTTCATTCTTGAACTTTTGGAAGTGTCCGAACACTTCGCTCTTTTGCCGCATCGGGTAGATCCAAGTGTGCCTAGAAAAGTCGTCGATGAAGAGCACGTAATACTGGCATCCGCCGAATGTCGTCGTTTGGGCCGAACCCCATACATCGGAATGAATTACGTCGAGTACGCCTTTGCTCACATTCCGCTCCTTCGGGAATGGGTGTCGATGTTGCTTGCCAAATTGGCACGCTTCACATACACCTTCAATCTCCTTCTCTTTGAATGTCGGGAGTCCGATGATGACTCCTTTCGACTTCATTGCTTTGAGTTTGTTGAGATTGATGTGGCCGATTCGCTTATGCCATAGCTCTATGTTGGAGTCGGCTTTCGTGCTTTTCCCGAACATGGCAGATTTCATCTCGTGTGAATCGAGAATGAACATTCAGCCCTCTCTTCTTCCGCGTGTGATGATTCGGCCTTCTTTTTCGATGAAGCACCCTTCTTGGTCGAATCGTACTTGCATCCCTTGCTCAACCATTTGGCCGACCGAGACCAAATTCTTTGTGATGGTGGGAACATGCAAGACATTTTTAATGTATGTTTGCTTACCTCTTTCGCCGAACGGAACATTGCCGATGTGCCGAATCGGGTGCGTAGTGTCATCTCCGGTTTCAACATAACCGGGTCGCTCCGGCTCTCGAAGATCGAGAAACCATTCTTTATGGGATGTCATATGATTTGAGGCTCCGGAGTCTACAAACCATACGTCCTCCGGATTGAGGGCATTAGTTGAGGTAGAGGCCGACATAGAGTTTGCTCTATGTTTCATCATGAACATTCCGCCACGGTCGGAGTTCCATGCATACATTCTGCCACGATCTTCGTAGTCGGAGTTGTGCCCATACATTCCGCTACACTCTTCGTAGTCGGAATTGTGCGCGTAATTCGTGAGTTGTCGGCTTGTGGAAGCCGATTCACACATCTTCTTTCGACACTCTTCTTCGTGGTTGCCGAGCTTTCCGCAATATTCGCATTCGGTTGCGTTTTGACGGCTCGGCCGGAGTGGAAGCTCCCCCTTCTTGCGAAGGTTCCTCGTTGGCCTCCGTTTTGCGGCCGAAGTTGGGAGTTGTTATCGTAGGTCGGACCTCATCCGCCTTGTCCTTGGCCAAATCGGCCTCTCGCTCGTCCGCGTCCTCTTCCTCCATTAGAGTGCGTGTAGAGCATGTGGCCTTCCGACTCATTGCTCCTTGTATGCACATGGTTTTCTTTGACCAATAGCATTGATTGGAGCTTGAAGAAGGAGGGAGATTTCTCCCGTGCTAGAACGGCGGTTCGCATCGCGCCGAACCGCGGTGCGAGGCCACCGAGGCATATTTGCACCATCTCATCATCACCTATACTTACGCTTATTGAGTCGAGCGAGTCGCAAAGCTCCTTGATCTTCAAGGTATATGTCGTGATGGACATGTCCCTTTGTTGAATGTTGTTCAACTCTTGGCGGAGTTGAAGCTTCCTCGCGGTCGTGTTGGCGGCGAAAATCTTTCATAGATTTTCCCACGCTTCCTTCGGCAACTTGGCTTCTCGAATGTAACCGAGCATGTGGTCGTGAACACATGTTGCCAAACAATACATCACGCGGCTTGCTCCCATGTTGCGTATCCGGGAGCCGCTTCGGCGGGTCGGTCTTCATGCGCTCCTTTGATGTAGCTCCAATAGCCTTGTCCGACAAGGTATTGGTGCATCTTGTACTCCCAAGATGCGAAGTTGTTTCGATCCAACTTCTCGGTAGGGAGAGCGCTCCCCATTTGAGTATTCATTATTTCGATTCTTCTTCTTCTTCTCTCTTTGAATGCGAGCTATGTAGCGAAGCTACGATAGCGATGAGCTGGTTCTTGGTCGTCGGCGTGGAGCACAACACACGATCATGATGAGGCGAATGGGCTAGATCAAGCTACCAAATCGCTCTGATACCATGTAAAGAATCAAGAGATGGATTCTTGTGAAGCGGAATAGGTGTGAACTGTGTGTGTATGTGTGTGTATGAGAGAGAGAGAGACAGAGACAGAGACAGAGACAGAGACAGAGATAGAGACAGAGACAGAGTATACGCAAGGTTAAGTATATTAGCAAAGGAGAAAGACTCAACATGATACAAGGTGGGAGGAGGGTGATTTATGTAGTCACCCTCTCTCTTCATTAACTACAAGGCTCATGGAGCATGGGGAATGTGAAAGCTCATAAGTTATGTGTCATAGAATATGATTCTATGAATCATACTAAATGCTAGAATACAAAGTGGTGACATAATGGTGACTCTTGACCGTTGAAATGTCTCTTCACTCTCAAGGTGAGTTCACACACTAGACCACGTTGAGATTGATTCTCAACAAAGCACATATAGGAAACGCTCAATGGTCGGCTCAACCACAACTCTCAAAGAGGTAGGCTTTGGGATCACACAGATAGGTATGGGAAACACATGAATGAGTAGCTAGCCAACTACCAATGAGGTTGAACACACAATCACATGAAGGGGCCTACCACACCTCAGCTTTAGGTCCCAAACCTAGGCTTTGGCACCCGAGCCTAGCTTTCACATTTGACCTTCACTTTTTTCATAACACACCCACACACGAAGTTAACATTTTCACATATACCTACACCATAAAATAAACATTTATACGTTGTCGCGTAAACGCATGGGCGTGTGCTACTTGAGTAGGACCATACGGGGTCTTGGACTAGGGAGGACACAAGATTAGGTGGGCGCAAACATAAGGGGCTCAAAGGCTCGAAGGAATTGAATGCTCGGTAAAAGTCAGAGGCTCCCAGGAGTTGAAGGCTTGCATTAAGTCAAAGGGAGCAATGAGTTAAAGGCTCTTGTCGCAATGAGTTAAAGGCTCGCGACAAGTTCATCTCATCTCACTGTCACGTACTAGAACAATGATTAATGCACAAGGTTAGTTTCAAAACATACAACTAACATATTGAACTCGAGATTGTGAAGGATTTAAACAATTTTGAGACCAAATGCAAGCCTATTCTTAGGCCGAAAGCTAGATTAAGCAAGAACCCTTTATGTAGTAGGGTATACAAATGTTCTAGGGATAGATTACAATAGTGGTATCTAAGAGCTAACCACTAACATAATAATATACGGAAAGCGAAGATGGGGGGGTTGAAGCTTCCAGTGATGGTGAGTTGAGTGGGTTGCTGACCCTAACTACTTTTGATTGCTATAGTGCCTCATTTCGGACTAGTGTTCTCGACTACTCCGTTCTCCCTTCGAACAACCGATAAGCATGTTGTTGCGTAAACGTGCGTGCATATGCTACTCAAGCCGAACCACGGGGGTCTTGGACCAAGTAGTCGAAAAGATGGAGGAGATAGCTTGTTGAAGATCCGTCTAGTTGAGCGCACTTGTCGAGGGCTTCGTCTTATCGAGCGCTCTAGTCAACGATTCGCCGAATCGAACACACTAGCCGAAGGCTTCGACTAGTCGACGATTCGCTTAATCAAACACACTAGTCGAAGGCTTCGACTAGTCAACAATTTGGTTAGTCGAACATTGAACAATCGACAATTCGCCTCAAGGGGAGATGCATGGGCAAGCCCGAATCTATCCCAAGGCATGAATGTTTGACTAGTTGAAGAAAGAAGCCTTTGTCGAGGGGAGATGCCTGGGCAAGCTCGAATCTATCCCAAGGCATGAGTGTTTGACTAGTCAAAGAAAGATACCTTTGTTGAGGGGAGTTGCATGGGCAAGCCCGAATCTATCACAAGGCACAAATACAAGCGAATGCACAAGAAGAGGGTTAACACATGACTATTGGGAGTATGGCTAATTGACAAGGCAAGACACTAGATTACAAGTACAAAGAATGTCTTTTACAAAATAGGGTTTCCGATTACAAGGTAAAGGGGGTTACAATGGTGGCAACTTCCAGTTAACAATGAACTCACAAGGGTAAGGAGATGAATGGAGCAATATAGTGTACACCCTTGCAATACGACGAACACTCTACTCGAACACCGAAGACAAATGTTGGACACGAGCACAAGAACCACCAATGATGAACACACGAACCACCAACAACGTGCACATGCTTTTCTCCCTTTTGCACGTGCTACACATTTTTCTCCCTCTTGCTTTTGCTCACACTTACACCTCATCCCTTTTCCAATTTTCAACTACCTTTCCCATCTTCGGCATGCTTCTGTTTGCCAATATCTTTCCCACACATCCGTACCGGAAAATGCACATCTTCGAGTAAGAATTTGCACACTCCCGTTGTTGCCTTCTTCACTAAGGCCCACCCTTCTACCTGGTTCATTAGGTTCTCTTTTGCTAGTACGAGGTACTTCATTTGGCCCACTCCCCTTGGCATTGAAACCAGATCCACCAACCATTTGAAGTGTATGGTGAGTGGATAGGTCAAGTGCAACTTGTCCCTATGTCGTATGTTCGAATATAGTTGGAAACTTTCACATGTATCCATGAAATGGGCGACATCCTTGTACATTCCCAACCATCAATACTTCTCTTTTGACTTCTCAAAATTTTCCCATGTCACTCTATGGCTTGCCCAAGGACTCTTGTGGAACTCAAACACTAATGTTGTCTGGTCTTGATGACCACTCGTTGTGGTGTTACCATCCTTCTCTTCTAGTGCTTCTAGAGGTACTCTCCTTACATGAAGTACTTGTATGCCTTCTCTTTGGATCCTTTGTGCTTCCTTGTTACAGGCATGACCATATAATATCCCATGGTGAGAATTTACTGTAGTATTCTTTACACTCTCGTTTAACCCTCACACTTATCCACGTGTATAGAATACTACAGTAAATTTTCACCACGGGATGTCATATGGTCATGCCCGTAGCATACCTCCTTTGTCCATGAAATGTTTGCTATCATTGAGCTCAAGAACCCGCATGTGTGAAGTCACTCCCCTTCATACTTGCTCTCTTTGAAGGCGTTGAGCAGTTGCATATCTCGTTCCTCCACATATGCCTTGGCCCGTTTTCAAGAAATTGAGAGCAACATCCTCTTCTTCTAACACCATGCCACTTTCACCTTCATACCTTGCCCTTGATAGCATGTCTGCCATGGCATTATTCTTTCCTGGTATGTGGCAGACTTCTGGGTTCATTGATTTGATGTAAGAAATCCACCTTAACATGGCCAAGTTTGGTGTTGCACACCTTGTTGGGAAACATGTCCCTCCGGATGGGAAGAGAAGGACCGCGTTGGTGAGTATCTCAAAACTGAAACCGAACTCGAACTTGAAATCGTAATCGGATACCGAAATTGTTTCGGAAGACTATAATTGTAAATAGTCTAAAAGGCCCTTGTGGGTTATACTTGTAAATAGCTAGAAAGTTGCTTTTGTTTATAAACAACTAGGGCAAACTTTAGAGTATACGAATGTAGTTGACCATTATTGAAAATAGTTAGAATGAGGTAGTTGCCTCTGTAACCGTGAGTGAGAGAGTGAGAGTGTAACTCTGTAGCCGTTTGTTAGACGAAGGAAAACTCGAGGTCGTTGCCTCCGAGTTCCGTATTTGTACTTTCTCTCTACTATAGTGATTGTTTCTCGGGGTTTGTGGACCCCCGTGGTTTTTCCCATTTCAGGTTTTCCACGTAAAATATCGGTGTCTCTGTGTCTTTACGTTTTTCTGTCTATGTACTAGTTCGTGATTTTTGCACACGAATACAAACGTGAAACTGGTTGTGGCCGGTCAATTCCTGTTACTCCTTGGGCCGAACTAGCCCTAACACAGGGTGCCCCTTAGGACACTTCACCAAAGGGTGGTGCAAGTGGGGTAGGCGTAGACCGTGATACAACGTATTCCTTACCGGCTACTAACTGGTGTGGTTAATGATCGTAATACACGCGTAAGATAGATTATAGTAAGCACAAAATGGTATTTAACTAAGCTTCAAGGATTAGACCAGATGTAGAACAACAACACTTTCATTAATAAACCGCTATCTAATTCGACTTATTCTCCGCCTCCCTGTGCAGAGGTGCCTTGACGATTCTTAGGAACCCTTCCAATCTGTGTTGCTTGAACCATTTCTTGGCCGCTTCCGAGAGTGCCATGTGTTCCATCTCGCCGTCTGAGTCTGTGGGACTTGGTAGGATTAGTATGTCTGTGCATTCCTCTTGCGTTCGTCTGATCACTCTTAATCGGCTGTGTGCGCTTAGTGCTTTGTTCTCGTGAAATGAGAGGAACTCTGTGAGGCGGAGGTTTTGTCTCTCCATGCTTGCTTGGCGCCTTTTCTTGATTCCCACGCATGCATGTCGTGTACTATTATAGCAGTTGGTTGACACATGGTGGGCTTTTAAAGAGGCTTTAATTAGCCACCAACCACACCCTTTTCAAAGTGCCTTCGCTCCTCACCTATGCATGACGACTTTTCTTTTCTTTTCTTTCTTTCTTTCTTTTTTTAAAATTTTTAATTATTTTTAATTAATTAATCATTAGTCCCGGGTTTCTGGTAACACCGGCTCCTCTTGGTTATCGGCCAATGGCTTGCCGCTTCCGGTTTCCGCATTGGTCTCCACCTGATGGAACAGGTTTGGTGGCATGGGTCCGTAATAGGGTTTAAGCCGGAACCCATTTACCCATTTGTCCAGTACCTCGCCGGCAAGCGTGCCTAACTGGTAAGAACCGTTGAATTCTCTCGTGATCCAGTATGGTCCGGTCCACTGGAACTGTAGCTTGCCCGACATCTTACCCATCCGTGTCTAAAATGTGAGCACCGACTTGCCGATTCTGAACAACTTCTCATTGCCCTTTCGGTGCCGGTTGACGAATGCCTTCCTTCGTCGTTGCTCTAGTTCTAACTGCATGATACTCGCTATCCGATGCTCTTCTAGCTCACATAGTGCCGCCAATCATATTTTCTCTGATTCCTTTTCACTCAGTTGCTCCCAGACCTGTATTTGTAAGCTCGGTACTTGAAATTCAATTGGCATCACCGCTTCTAGTCCGAACGCTAACTGGAATGGTGTCGACCTGATGCTCGTTTTATACGCCGTCCGGTACGCCCATAATGCACTGTGCAACTTCGTGTCCCAATCGGTCCGGTTTTCGTTGACGATCTTCCGGAGGATGTTCTATAGTGTCTTGTTGGTGGACTCGGCCAGTCCATTGGCCTGCGGGTAGTACGGAGTGCTGCGCTTGTGTACTATCGCGTAGAACGTTGTTAGGCTCTCCACTACTTGACCGAGGAAGTGTTCACCCTGGTCGCTAATTAATTCGATTGGACATCCGTAACGGCACCAGATGTACTCGTAGAGAAACTTCGCCGTTGATGCCGCAATATTGTCTCGCAAAGCCTTGGCCTCTACCCACTTGGTGAAATAATCTGTAGCAACTATGATGTATCTGGCGGCTTGAATGGTCTGACGAAGTCCAGCCCCCATTTTTGAAATGGTTCTAGGGGTAGTACTGGCTGGTGAGGCATCCGCGCTTGTTCTGTCAGTTGGCCCATTCGTTGGCACAAATCACATTCCTTCATATATCAGACCAAATCTTTCAGTGTCGTTGGCCACCATAGCCCACTGTGCCATATCTTTCTCGTTGTAGCTTCACCGACATAGTGTCCTCCGGTGACTCCACAATGTGCTCCCCATAATATGATGTCTTTTTCATCACTCCACACCACTCTCTGCCATATTCCATCGGCTCCCTTGTGGTATAGGGTGTCCTGTAATAAACAAAAATGTCGGCTTTGGACCGCCAATCATTTCCACTCGTCTCTGTTCATCTCTTCCAGCGGTAGTACCGTGCTTAAGAACCGATGCATGTTTGTTAGCCATTTGTCCTCGTCCGGATTTGTCCTATCCGCTGTGGTTTTTGCTGTGATTTTAAACAATTCGGCATCCGGAAACTCATCTGGTACGCCGTCACCGGTCTCGCCAGTTTCTAACCGACTCAAATAGTCGGCAACCGCGTGTTGTATACCCGGTTAGTGATAAATTTCGAACTCGAATTCCTGTAGCACCAATGTCCACCGGGCCAGCTTACCCATGAGGGATGCCTTAGAGACCAAGTATAATAGTGTAGAATGGTCTACGTTATCGCGTTACTATGCGCGTGCGTGGAGAAACGAGACGGGACCACCGGGGTCTTGAACCGAAGAGCAGGTGATAGAAGGGGAAAGAGAAAGAGAGAGACGCCCGGTTACGTATGAGCAAAGAAACACAGGGACACGGCCCGTCAACGCGGAAGACACGAATGGACAGAGAGACAGAGAGACACGGATGTTTGTATATTAACGAATGACACATAAACAACAGAGCACGCGAGCGGTTACAACCGAACAGGCCGACGAACAGATGCCGATGCCTGCTCGTCTACGCACGAAAGGGGATAGGATGGAGGTGCTGCCGGAAGCACACGGGCGTTCCTCGAACCAGCGCGAGCCTCCCGAAAACCTGCAGAGAAGAGCGATGGAGAACGAACGGAAGAGAAGCGTTCGGTTTCGGTCTGACAGCACTTCGTCCTCCTCAATGCCTTCCCTTCTCCCCGCGTCTCCCTCTCTTTTATAGCTTCAAGAAGGGAGCCGTTTCCCTCATTAACTTCCTACCTACCGAATCTAACTACCTAGGATATACCTTTGTACCTAATTCTCTATTATATACATTAAAGGGCGCGCACGCGTGAAGAGCCGGTTCACGCGCGCTATGCACCGATTACGCTAAGGGACGGTTTTCTTCACGACATCCGCCCCCACCTAACTGCGCATCCACCGGTATGCGCCAAAATTGGGTTCTGGTTGGAGAAAACCGGTCCGGGTTCCGGTTCCTCGTCCATCGGTTCGTCCTCCATTTCGGACTGTTCGTCGTCGCTGTCTAGGCCTCTTAGATCCGGTTCGCCGTCGTGGCGCTTCTTGAACGCTTTGATCCGCTTCCCTGCTACCGGTATCGCCATCCTCGTACCGTCGAGTTCCGCCAGGTGATACGTCCCGTTGTCGTTGGCGCTCGTTACCACGTAAGGCCCGAACCACCGCTTTGCAAACTTCCGTGTTGCCCGGTGCTGGTTGTCGAGGCTACTGTCGTAGAGTAGCACCCAGTCGCCTTCCTCGATTTTCTTTGGTCGGAGCCGGTGCGTTCGGTCGAACCGGGCTTTGTTCCTCATCCTCGCCGTCCGAAGTCTCTCCGTCGCTCGTTCCACGTCCTCTGGCCTCCGCTCGAGCTGCCGTATATGCGCCGCTAGTAGTTCTTCCCGGCTCATCTTGTCTCTCCAGTCCATTGTCGCCCAAGAGGAGATCGTCCGTTCCATCGGCATGATCGGCTTCTGTCCGAACATGAGCTCTGACGGCATGAACCCGGTTACCGAACTGTGCGTTGTCTGGTCCGCCCACAAGGCATAAGGTAACAGTCGTGGCCAGTTCCCGACCTGGCCTCCGCACGCTCGAACTAGCGCTTTGACGATCGGTCCGTGTCCGCGCTCCACCTTCCCGTTCGCCTCCGGATTGTACGTTGTGGTGAGCGAGAGCTTGACCCCTAACCGGTCGAACAGCTCCTCGGCCTCTTCGGCGTCCAACTCCCCGCGGTCAGCCACGATCTTCCCGACACACCCGTATTGGCATATCAAGTCCTCGATCAGGAACCAACACACGGCCGCAGTCGTTTTGTTCTACAGGGCTCGGCCTTCCACCTGGTTCGTCAGGTCCTCCCGGGCCAGCACCAGATATCGCATCTGCCCTACGCCCATCGGCATCGTCACCAAATCTACCATCCATTTGAAGTGGATGACCGGAGGGTATGTAGGGTGAAGCTCGTCCCGATGTCGGACTATGGAGTGTATTTGACAGCTCTCACAAGTTGTCACGAACCGATGCACGTCCCGGTACAGTCCCAGCCACCAGTACTTCCCCTTTAGTTTCTCGAACATGGCCCACGTCCCACGGTGTCCAGCCCAGGGGCTGTCGTGGTAGGCCTTCAGCAACTCCTCCTGTTCCTCCTCCATCGCCACTACTCGGAGCGGGATGTTGTTTCTCTTCTTCGGGTGCTTCCACAAGTATCCGTCTCGGAGAAAGAATCAGTATGCTTTCTTCCGGATCCGGTTGGCCTCGTTCTTTGTCCATGACGCGTCCGGCGTCATCGTCCTCAAGAATCCCCCAATCTGTAGCCACTCCCCGTCGTACTTGCTCTCGTTGAAATCATTAAGCGCCGGAGTGCTCCCCCCCTCGTTTGTTACGTAAGCCGCCTCGAAGAAGTCCACGCCGACTTCCTCATCCTCCGAAACCATGCCGCCCTCGTCGTCGAATCGCGCCCTCGAAAGCATGTCGGCCATGGCATTGTCTTTCCCGGAAATGTGT
>NW_028231071.1:0-18695 GCF_043228905.1 Azolla caroliniana | reverse complement strand
GTTGTTGGTACTGTACTCTTCTTGCTAGTCTTCCGATGAACATGCTTCTGTCGACCACGGCATGGCTTGAGCTTCAATGTGGGCTCTCCGTTAGACCCGAGCTTCACCCTGTCGTGTCTTCTCGCGACAGAGTTCGCCGAGTGTACGGATATGTCACATCGCTGACATAGATATGCTTCATCAGCAGCACAGTACCATCTCGCACGCTCCTCCCCGCACATGTCGCATGCTCTCGCTCCTCTTCCACCGATCCCCATGCCATGTTTGGATGGCACCATGGCTGTTTGTTGTTTGCTGGTTGAATGGCCTGATTCCCGAGCTGAAAGATTTTACGGACAGATTTATACACTTCTTGTTCTCACAATTGCTGTAACTGTAACTGTAGTTGTGATTGTGGTGATGTATATTTGTTAGGCATCAGAATTGCTCTTTTAAAATTCAATTGTTTAGTGGACAAGCAAGGGTTGACAGGGATCCAAATTTAGGGTTTTTGTTTTTTCTTCTTCTTTTTTTGAGGGGGGTAGTTTGAATGTGTTTTTTCGACAAATTGATGATTTTTTCGACAGATTTAAGCTCGGAAATGTGAATTTGCTTTTCCTTTAGCTGAGGGAAGAAGAGAACAACAGGAAAACCATGTGATCTATGCAAATGAGAAAAATTTGAACGGAATTGGAAGAGGAAGAAGAAAGTGTGATCAAATTAAAGAGGCCATGGCATTAGATGGATCAATCAATGCTCATTTCTTCATTGATAAGAAAAGGAGGGTTTAGGGTTTTGTTTCCCCCCTTTGGATCTCTCAGACGAAACAGACGGCAGATTGAGGGAAGAAGAGACACAGAGCAACAGAGAAATCGCGACGCAGGGGAAAATCAAAAATGGAGAAGCAGAAATTGAGAAGAAAGAAGAAAGAAAGAAGAAAGAAGAAGAAGAAGAAGAAGACGCAGAAACAGAGTTTATTTATTTTCTTTTTTTTATTTATTTAATCTATTTAAATTATTTATTTTGGTTTTTTATTTTTTTTGGGGGGAGGGTATCCTTATCTGAAAATCTGAAGGGGTTTTTCCACGTGGCGCTGGATGATTGGCCGATCCCGACACCCTATCCATTTCATCCTTTCTCCCATTGGTCGGTTCCTTCCTTTTCTTTTTGTTTTTTTTGAATTTTTCCACCTTTTATTATTATTTATTATTTCGTTTTTTTTGTTTTTTTTAATTACTTTCTCGGAGACAAGTCACTTTTTTGTGGGGCCCATAAAAAGTGTCGGACTTTTAAAAAAATTAAAAATTTAAATAAATAAATAAATAACATTTCCTATTGTTAGTTTTTATTTATTATTCAACTTTTCGTTTCTATTTTTAGTGCCTTTTTTGCATTCATTATTTTACGTAAATTATTTTTGCTCCTCTTCTTCATGCTTTTGGCTTGGCTTGCTTGACTTTGATTTTCTTTTCTTATTTAAGAAAAACAAAACAAAGAGAATAAAATAGAAATAAAAAAGGGGGAAAAAAAAGGGAGTTTAGGGTTTGGCCAAGTTCACATGAATAATTGTGTTAGGGATTGGAAACCAACTTCTCTCTCTCTCTCTCTCTCATGGCACTCACTCAGTTATTTCATGGGAGTGTGAAACCCCGTACGTATTCATGGTAGTTGTCATGTCCACACGGTGCCTTTCTCTCCCTCCCTCGACACGTAAATATATCTTCTTCTCATGCCTCCTCGCCACCTCCTCGCCTGCCCCTCTCTCCTCGTCGGGGCCAGTAACCCTCCAACAACACTTACCCCCTTACATAAAGATTGTTTCTCCTCCCTCCATAAACTCCAAAGAGCGGTTTCAATACGCCACATCCAACTTTATCCTATACGATATGCCTAGAAACAAAATCAGCAACTTTAACAATGTGAGATGTGTAAAAAAACAAAAGAGCACACTGAAAAAGTGTCGACGTGAAAAGTGGCGATGCTTTCGAGAGGAAACAGACACATCGCCTCCAACGCACCGTGTGGTGTGGTGCATTCACCCTATTCCAATAACATTCGGGGCAATGCCTCCCACATGCTCTTTATAAGCAAATTTCTTCACAGGGTTTGTAAATTTCAGAAAATTTGGATATATGTTCTTCTATCATTGGATGCGGGCAATACCAATAAGGCCCCCTCATAATTCGACTAAACTCAATACATATTCTTGATAAAAAAAAGTAAAGTAGTTTGTCTTCTTAAAGTATCTAACAAATCTTTTTATGAAAATGAATGCTAACAAATAGTAAAGCTAATAAACAGTAGTTGAGTAGCCATTACCGATAATGATGCCACTAATATCATTTTTTTAATGATCGGGATTGTACTCGATTAACATTGGTTAGCTTTGCTATTGGTTGACATTTGTTTTGACAACTCCATCACAACATTATGTAATGATATTTCTTGTACTATGCGGGTTGCTTTTACTATTGGCCCTAGTGAGAGAGGTATATTTGAACTTTGCCCTCATGTTCAAATGGTCCTTGATTTTAGGTTTTATAGAAAGCCCTTTAAAATTAGGATACTAAACAATAGAAAACCGCTTTCGAGAAACCGTGCAAAAAGGTGTTCAGAACTTTCAAGCATACAAGTTGCTTGCAAGCCTCTAGACCCTAGAGTTGAAAATAATAAATAGGTGAGATTGAACTTGAGTTCTATTAGTCATAATGTTTTGTTTGTTGTCTTGTAGAAGAAAAACTTTAACATACCAATATTTATGTGTCACATTTGAGAAACCATCAACTTCACCATGCTACCAACTGATCCCTACACAATAGGTGACTGCTAGCCGAAGCACACCCTCTCGGCATGTATGATTTGTGCATCTATGTTGTCCATGTCGTTGTGAATCATTGAACAACCTTGACTATCAACATGACATGAATTAATCTCCCAATCATCTAATATATAGCATGTTCTATGCTTGAGGGTACCTACACATAACTACAACATTGTTGACCATACATATACCCCTATACTTCCACGTATGCACATAGAGCTGCCCATTTAGACACGCCAATGTCATGATTCTATGCATCCTTTATGAAGAAATGATGATCAAACTAACCTTGAGAATGTTTCTGATTTGTCATTGTTGTGTATAGGGACAATTCACTCTCATATGTGTTGTGTTAATATTTGTTGTGTTGCATATAAGGCTGTCAAAAGGTCTTGGTAAGGTAGGCCAAAAGGATTCTTTATCCTAACCCATGCGTTCCATTTTTTTAATCTTAAAATCCATTATGGGTTATGATCATGTGCATCCATATCACGCATTTACACCTGGCCTTCCAAATATACTACTTACCGATTTCCATATTTTAGTTTTACGAGTCACTATTTGTGGGCAACAACAATATAAAACTGGGAAGAGTGAGGCGCGAGACAAAGTTAAACTCAAACTCAAATATTAAAAAGTAAATGTATCTCTTGAGCTTAGACAATGTCAAAACAAACCGCTTACGATTGTGTTATGAAGACAAATCGTGTCGGCAATTACCACACTAACCAAATAAGGGTAGGTGTGAAAACCTACATATAAACTTTAAATTTACATAGACTTGCAAACTAACTTACGGAGACAATGAAGTGTTGGTTGTTGATAATTTATTTTGTAAATTGATCGAACAGGCAACAAGGCTTCTATGCAATGGCTCAAGTACTTCCCATAGGAACTCCGTCATAAAGAACGATTAACTATGAACGTGTATCCATCAATTTAACTCATGACTTTAAAGAAAACTCAACTGACCCATCTATTTCAGATTCTAAAATACACATTCTAATTGTTGGATTACCTAGAATGCTTATGACAACTTCACCATTCAAGTTTGAGTACATGGTGTAGTTGTTACACATAGGATTACTAGATCCACTCTAGAGTGGATAAATTATGTACATCGTATGAAGTGAGAGCTAATGGACACTATATAGAATAGCTACTTATCAAACATCACAAGGTAGGATATGAAAGGGTAAATGTTAGTAGTATAGGTGATGAAAGGACATTTATCCTCTAAAATCTCAACTTTTGAAGGCTTATTTAAGCAAGAGCAAAGCATGCTACTTGCAAAATGATATTGATTGCATTTTATGAAGAGATTCACTGTACTATATCATTGCATTATTGATGCACTTGTAATTTGTATTGTGACTAATTCTACTCGGTAATTAAATAAATTTAATGACAACTCTTTTAGCAACCATAAAGAACTAGTAAATGAACTTCATGCATTTCGTTGGACTAGAGAGGAGAGCACACATATCATCAACAATTGCACAATAGAAGACTCGAGAGGAGGCAAGTGGAGTAACAGATAAAAGATCGTTGGACATCAAAATAGTATTTCTCCATATATTAAAATTTTGGACTTATCCACTTACATAGAGTTTAATATTGTGATGTCAACGTTTCTAGGCCTTTTTAACAAATGAAAACTTGAATGCCTTAGTTGTCATAGTGTTCACTCTTTGACCCTTAATCAAAGGGTTATGATTTCAAACCTTTGATTGAATTCCCCCTTATGTACATGCTCTTCCACACCCATGTATAATTTTTTCTATTTTTTCTTGTGGAGGTTCATTGCATGTCATCTTTTTGTTGATGCCATAGGAAATCAGCTACTCAACTCTACTCTTGTAAAAATCCATGAATAAGTGCACCACCAGATGATCCCTAAGAATTTATTTCACCAACGGCATGCCCTCAAAAATGCACTCACGAGATTGATGCCATTTGGAAATGAGTGTGGGAACCCATTATGACTTTCACCTAAAAACTTCGGGTTCAATGTTTTCTCTCAAATGGTTTAGTGACGTAGGAGTGCTTTTTGGATATCCTTTTTTGTTGCTCATATCGGATTGTCATTTTCGTCTACTTTGTGCCAAAATGTCTCAATTCCACAAAAAGTGCATACACCTTTTTGCATTGGAACTATGACAAGTGCTTATACATTGCAAGGCATAAAATTTAAACGATAACATGTTTAACTTCAATATAGAGGAGAGGATTTCCAACAAATGATACGTTGATTGATGATTGAGTCATTGGTTTGAACATTGTCATCCCACCATATTTATGGTTGGGGAGTCTTGAGACTTAAGTAAACATTATGCTCATGTTTTCACTCATGGATAGTTCCTCCAAAATATTCATAGATAGATTTTACCCTCGTGAATCTAGCACTCATGTTTACTCTCACAAGAGATTCGTTATTTTTTAATATAATGCTGACATTCAAAATTTAGAAATGTCGACATTCAAACAATACATTGGTAAAGTAGATGATCTATTTACATGATGGTAAATTTCAGAGTTTCTTCAAGGTAATAATTAAGATCTTTAAAAGTCATTCATCCAAGGTGTACCTTTGAAGTGTAATAACTTAGATTGAGACGTGTGTTGGTAGAGTTTATACGGTAGTTCAAGTCTAGATTATCTTTGTTATTACCTTGTCTTTACTTGCATCTCTTTTTCCAAGTGATATAACCCCAATTGTTTGGACAAGTTTGATTACTTAGCAACCTAAGTTTCTATTCGTTTGGTTAATATTCAAACATTTAATGTTTAAGATACACCCAACATAAAGAAACCATTACGTGGATAACACAATGTGATGCAAATTTTCTTCTTTGTGGATGGATTGAGCCAAATTCATCTGTGACTTGAAATATATAGTGTGTGTATATGGAGCCGTTGTGAATGGATTTCAAGCTCAATGTTAATATTTATTCAAAAACAATGTTACATCAAGAATCTAGGTTTCAAGCATCAATAGTATGATGAGGTTAAAAGTTTTGAAGTATCAATGGTATTTGGCATATCCAAGGAATATATGTTATGTTGAAGTACATCAAGATGAACAATTTCCAACTTATTCTTTTGAAACAAAGAATATTGAGATAACTAAATCTCATGAATGATGATATAAATAGTGTAACAGATAGTTATTCTTTGTCTAACTAAATCTCAAACCTCCTTTGCACATGAAACAAACAATTATAACTCACAACTAACTTATATAGTTCTAATGTCAATGCTTAATTGAAAACAACCAAATTTGTTGTGAGAATTGACCTATGAGATCTAGATGAGAGACATATTAAATTTTCTGATGTTTATTTGCTTGCATGTGTTCAATCTTGTTTTGGTAAAAAACATATATTATAAAACCCAAAATTCATTTTAATTGTCATGAGACTTGGAAACAATTTTAATTTTCAGAAGACAAATAAAATCTACATTTATTGGCCCAATTTTGTTTTTTCCTAATAACTTACAAATTCTACTTACACGGAGGCTCATTTCAACCCTAACTTGGGAAGTGAGAAATAGATTTTATTATTGTCAAAGATCAAATATGACATGTGGAACCAAAATTAACCATTTTCCAAGTAGGACAGTCATAAGTACCATTTTTGGCTCTCCTTGGGTCAATGCGTGAGTTTTAAACCATGTATGTCAGTCTACCACTTTGAGTAACCTTCGATCTCAAGTTTTGCAAGCACAATAGCTACAAAAACAAATGAAGTTATTCTCGCCAAAAGCTAGCATATGTTGTTTACCATCTTGGAAGGAAGAGGAAGTAAGATTTCCCTAAGCGGTGTTCTACATCAAGGCTTGTCACTATTGCCGATAACGCTTTGGACACTACTTGGGTATATTGACTTGCCAAGTGTTACCTATCCTTCAATTCTCTGCTCTTGTAAGAACAAAAAGTACAAGAAAATTCTAGTTAAACAACCCAAAAGCTATACTTAAGTACAATGCATTGAAGAGGGATGTAAAGGTCTCTTGAGTTGCATTCTACCTGAAGGTCATGCTCACACCTCTTACCAATAACTCTTAGTGCTCTACTTAAGATCATTTAACACGATCTTAAGGGCGTAGGCTTATTGATTGTCACATGTTCTCATGACTAACTAGTACTTTCCTTTGTGCAGGCAAAGTTTGGGTGTCAATCCACCTTTGAGCATACCAACTTTCATTAGAGAACTCTCTTAAAGACTCATAACCTCAATATTAAACAAAAAAAAAAGTTAATATGATAATATCCTACTAGAATTAACTTTACTGTTTAATCATTCTTAAATCAAACATACAAAGAACATTAAGAAATCACAAAAAAGAATATTACGAAGCAAGCCTTTGTGTTCCTCAACCACTATCATACACACATCCTCGTGCTCTTCAAGAAATTACAAAAATTAGATTGTCTTATGGATATTAGGGTAGGCTAATAAGAGAGGTCAATGCATAATGACATTTACGAAACTCTTGCTTATATAAATGTTAATAAAGTTGTTTTTATACTTCGTTGACATTTTAACTATTTCTAACTTTGGCATTCTTTGATGCCTTATTTTACATTATGTCACCCAGTTCTTGTGTTTTGCATCTCTTCGCATCTCTTCTCATTCACAATGAGCCCTAATCTCATGTCAAGTTAGTTCGTCTAGAATTTGTAGTTAACCTTTGTTTAATTAAATGGTGAGAGTCATTGTAGACCTTTCCATGTGACCCAGTATGTCATCCCCATTGGACGATGCTTGAACATTTAGAAATGTCCAAAAATCCAATTGCTAAAAATGGTCTACTTCAAATACATGAGGTTCACATTGCTCTTTTCCATTGTTTGAAAATAATTGCTCTTAAGAAGTAACATAAAGACCACTTGACTTTAGAACAAGTTGGATTATGAAAATTGGCCCATCCATTATCACTAACCAAATCAATGAGGTTGTGTTTTGTCTCAATCTCCCTCTTCATTTGCATCTTCATCCAATGTTTCATGCATCACCTTTAGAACCTTATGCTTCAAGTTCCATTCATGTTGAGCTTGTTGATGGTCTAGAATATGAATTGAAAACCATTTTGGATTCCAAAGTTATGCACAACATACATACTTAATATATACCTAATGGTCAAACTTGGGAGCTTGTTGAGAATCTCGCTAATGCTACAAAAGTTGTAGTTCAATTTCATCTTTGATATCCTTGTAAATTAAGTCCTAGTTCTTGCATTACAAATCATGGAACTCATTGTCAAAGGAAAGGGATGTTGGCATGTCCATCGATGTAAAAAAATTCCATAAATATATATATATTATACCATGGTCATAATGGGGATTGAAACATATGACCCTTACTATATAGACTAAGCTTTAACCAATATATGCAAGGTGTTGCGCATGCATGGATCTAGTTCAACGCCAATCTTTGGCATATTTTTGTAATCTTGTCCTTGTTTCAATATAATTGCATTCTCTTCTTATTTCTTTCTTCTTTTCTTATTCTCTTCTATCGCCGCTATCTTGTTCTTGGCTACGCCCCTGACACCATGTACTATTTATTATCGAAAGTTAATAGCTTAATGATTATTGGTAAGGTTATTCCACACCAAAATATCAACAAACACACCTCATTGGATAAGAAGTTTTACAATCCGGAACACATATTGCAATGGCAAGGCATGTTTATTAGTAGGTGTGATTATTAGATTTTACTTTCAGGTTCAAACCGGTGACTTAAGGATTACTTTAAGCCAACTACATTCCTTTGCTCTGACAACTGAACTAAGCTTGACTTCATAGATAGTGTGATAGATGTCATTTCTTTAAAAATATATTTTGCTTCTCACATTGACGCATTAAAGGAAACTCCAACCAACATGCTTATACGGAAATAATAATTATTGGATAATGGTACCATCACAACGTAGTAAGGTTTCAATGGTGTGATATTAAGAGGTTTTACAATATGAATAGCAATATGTGGGAAGTTCCCATTAGACAAAGGTTGTGGTTGACAATGCACAAGCATTGTTGTAACAGTATTTGGAAATGATGATTAATGGATATCGATACTTACATTAAAGCGTAAGTCTTGGGTTGGGCTGTCAGTGTTAATGTAATGTAATAAAGAGGTTGTGCAACATGGAAACATCAATAGCAATATGAGGGAAGCTCCCATGTAGCAAAGGTTCTTCTTGACTTGACTAACCTTCTTAGACTTGAGCGCTTGAATTTGCATTGCCAATCTATTTTAATTAAATGGTTAAGTATAATGTTTATGTTTGTTGACCTTGTTAAGATGCATGTTCAAAACATTTAGGAAGTATTGAAAATTGAAATTGTTGTTGCGTGTCCGGATTTTGACCAAGCTATAATTTAGAAGGAAATAAATGTCTTCAAACCATCAAATTTGAAAAGTCAATATGGCTAATTTTGGTATTCTATAAAGTTTACTATTTTTAGGATATTTTAATTTTGTACTTTTGTGAGCTTGTTCTAAAATAGTTAGCAACTAACCTAATCCTATTTAAAAGGGCAAATGTAGTCTTTTTTCTTAGCAACTTAGTTTAGTTTGGGCTTCAATAAGTTTCACTATTGAATTATTTTTTTGCCTTGAAAGATTGTTTCACAATTGATGTTATGTCAATTGTGGCTCAAAATAAATTCTATTCATTGAACTTCTATGTCCTCACATGCCCTAATTGTACAACCATCAATATTATAAATAATTAAACGACCACATTTAGAATGTTGTTGTATGAAAGTTGTAGAAGTTTCATATATCTTCCATGTACTATCTCTCTTTTATTGTCATTCGAAGTGGCAAAGCTTGATAGTCATGCAAACAATCTTTGTTGTGTTTTAAATGGTGCCTTGAGCGAGTATCAAACAACCATATATATTATGATAGGTGCGTCGTGTCACCAAAGCTTGGTGGTCATGAAGCCAATATTTATTGTTGTTTAAATGGTGCAAAGGGGAAACAATTTTCCATGTCTTGCCTTATGTCATTCTTTGCCATTTAAGGCATCTATCCCAATCATGAATGCTTGAATGGATCTTGAATGGATACATCAGCTCCTTCTACAACGACATTGTGCACTTGAATTCTTCTTTGTTTGCTTCACATGCCAAATATTTTCTTTTTTACATCCCTTTTCTCTATGTCCTTGTTTATCATAATAATAACATATGTAAGTCATTGTATCAATCTCTTGACTTTGGTGTTGATCAAAGTTCATCGGAGGGTATCTTCATTGTTTCAAGTTGAATTTCAATTTGATGACTCCTTGGGCATACATTTACACTTGCCTCCTTTGGCAGAAGTGAGTGTGAGTGCTCTAGCCTGCCATACCTCTTGTTTCGTAGTTTTTATTTCATCCTTTGCATTGTGTAGGAGACAACTTAGTCTTTTGCAAGGCACTTCATGACCTTGGGAGGTTGCAAAGAGGAACAATTGCATAATCGAGGGTTCTCAACCATTGATTTGTGAAAGATTTCATACTCTTTTTGGGGAGGGGTTTACATCCGATATCACCTCATCTAAACAATCACTAATGCTGGCTACAATATCCAATTGAGCCCTGTTGTCTTCATAAATCCATGCTTCAAGTGTCACAATGTCGGTGTTTGCAGGCTTTGGTAATCTTTTATTGACCATATCTTTAAGGTTGGGTAACTCCAACAGAAGAGCCATTAACTTCCACATGCACGTCATATATGAATTGTTGTTTCTTGACATAGTTTCTACTGCCCAGATTCAAGATCAAATTAATTACAAAAAGGTCTCTCTTAATGTCTGAGTATTTACATTATATGTGTGTGTGTGTGTGTGTGTGTGTGTGTGTGTGTGTGTGTGTGTGTGTGTGTGTGTGTGTGTGTGTGTGTGTGTATGTATATGTATATATATGTAAGGGTTAAGATTGAAACGGACAGTGTTATGAACAAGCAGAAGAATAGCATTTATTCTCAGCTTAACTATTACTGTCTATTTGAACATGCCTTTTATCCTATTTAGGTAGGATTCAAATCGTCATCTAATTTTAAGACCAAAATGTAAGAAAAGAATGCAGCTTTCATATAAAAAACAGTTTATTCAGCTTCTTCCAATAAATATAATATGTATGCTCATCTCAAATTTCTACATTTCATTCGTCTGTGTCTTTTGATTATAGATACATATTAGGATAGAGAATTCCAAATTGAATTGAAGTGCCACCTAGTCACTGTAGTAGTGAGACTCAAAAGAATGATTTATTCCATCCCCAAAAACAAAAAATATATATATCGTTACGTTAGGAAGCGAGAATGTTACAATGCTGAATGAACTCATTGGAGTAGTTTACATACTTTGTCCAGAAAAGTTTCAATTCTGGAAATGCAATGTCAAGCCATGGTTTTGCTTGCCCATTGTAATGAATTACAGCCGCATGTTGTGCAGTCTCGAGATCTGTCTCAGGTTGGTAGCCTAATCCCAACATGTGCCATGAAGGATCAATGGGATGTACATACCCATCAAAGGCAATCAGTGAAGGAGGAAGAGTTCCAAGCCGCCACAATGTAAGATTTGAATTAATATTCTGCACAAACACATCAAAAGCAAACCACACAATCAAAAAATGTTTTAGAAACTTCAAAGACATTCTTTGATTTCTTTCTATCTAAGAATGAAGAAACTGAAGTCATCAATTCAGGTACATATATAGGTATGAATAAGCCCAACAGGAATAAGCGTAGTTCAGCTTATCATTTACAACTTAAAAACATGCATTTGTGATATAAACATGCAATAAGAGTAGTAAGAGAGGTACCATTGAATATAAATATGTAAACCAAAAGTTTAAATCTATGTGTACTTAAAGAAATATATGCATATTATACGTGAGTCTCATTCAAAATCAACTTAACCTAAGGCTTTATCTCAACAACCACAGATTTTGTCAAACACTATCATATTATTACTGCCAAAGGATATGTGAAAGGTCAGTAATCTAGCATTCAGAAAAAGTAATCCTATGGACATGAACCATTTCCCTGAGTTGTTTATCCTTATTTTTTATATGCCAATGGGTGTTTTAAACAGATAATTCTATCACCTCGTCCAAAACTATAGCACAACCATAATATTAGAATTACGTATATAACATTGTGAATAGCTGAACCAATCAATGAAAATTTCAAATTTATCCAGCTCCTTACCAACTATTTATAAAGACAAGTAATGAATTTCATTATGTCGCATTCATTGTTCAAATATTGCTCTAATCACAAACACTTGTACCAAAGCATCATAACATACACTTAAAAGTCACCAAATACCAAGAACCAGATATTTCAGGATAAATACAAAAATTATTTACCTGTTTGACCCAGTGATGATAAACTTTTGTGATGTCAGATTTCCTCCATGCTTCCAAATCAAAAATATTCATCCCATATGCCCAGGCACACTTTTCTGGATCAAAGTTCTTTGCAATAAGAGGATTTTGGAAATTGAAGTATGTCCTGAAGTGTTTGGACATCACTCTAGGATCATCTCCTCTACATGTCTCTACTGCTCCATTGACTTTTCCTTCTAAGTCAATATCCCAGAGTCCAGAAAGGTCATGTTGAATAACAACATCATCATCCAAAAATACCACTTTTTTTAGCTCTGGAAACAGCTGTATATCAAAAAAAAATTATAAGCTTCTACACAGTAAATTTGGAACTTTTTTTTCTCTCTGCTGTGATCACATGAACTTGGAAGTATCAATTAAAAAATTATGTATGCACATTGTTTTCTCTTACAACCGATTTTGTCACCATCCATTGACGCACAAAGTAAACAAAGAAAATACCCATGTGTCAACATTATTATCAACGAGTTCTCCATTTAACAAAACTTTGTTGAGTTCTTTCCTATTTAAGACTTCAAGTTTGTTCTACTTTATTAATCTTCATTTTCTTGTGGATTAGCTAGTTGTGCGTAGTCATGAGCCTCAGTTCTCACTCACCCATGGTCCTTGTGGAAACATCTCTCTCTCTTGTGCAGGACATTTTCGTTTTTGTGTCAATCTCAAACTCTTGTTTTAGATTTGCATATACTCAAGCCTGCTGTTGGAGCCATTCTTGACATCATATCAGAGCTGTAGGCTTTAGATCCTACATCTTTGGGAATTTGCAAACCATTTAAAAGCAATCTGCGAATATTGGGGTTCAAGAGGGCACTGAAAGATCAGTGTGTTTCTGAGTGAAAGTGCTCAACCCACTCATAACAAAGAGGAATGCAAGGTGGGACTGTTTCGGTTCCAGCCAAGAGGAATAACAGTATAGCTCTTTTGATAGATTCTTGCCTCACCAATAACTACATCACAATTGTGACCTATTGGCAGAAGAGATGGTGTATAGAATTCCTAAGGATTCTTTGGATAAAGACTATAAATAAAGTTTTTACAATGGATGGAAAGGTTGATCACAGCTTTGCCACAATTTTCCTCAGCTAGACAATTAGAAGGGTAGAACATTATGCTATATGCAAGGTATTGATAAGTCAGTACTTGAAACAAATAATTTGTTTAGGATGCTGTCTGAACATTTTCTCTGGGATGGTGTCTAAACATTTTCTCTGGGATGGTATCTGAACAATTTCTCAACCTTCTTTCCCAAGGACAAACGGATTCTTCGCCATCCTCATCAACTAAAAGGATTATTTACGAACAACAAACAGAACATGAGATCAGCTAAATGTCTGGAGTCATGCTATTATCTTCCGCAATTTTACTCTGGCTTTGATTGAAATGTAATGAAGCTATCTGAACCGGAGATATTTGGCTCCAATTGGGAGCAGTCTACAATTGGATGGCTTTGATAAAGCGGACAACACTTGAGTTTCCAAGATTTCTTTTAATGTTTTTCGAAATTCATCAAGGTGTTATCATCTTCTTGGCGTTTGATATAGATTAAATTGCCCTTTCAGCTAGAGACATTTCATCTTAGCTCTTGTTTCTTTCTTTCACATGCCTGGCTCATGCAGTGACTGGAAGCCCTTAGCGTCCCAAAAGATATGCAACGGGGAATCCATTCACTATATGCATCAATGTCCTGAAAAGTGTATGCCCTAATGGGTTGCTGGAGGTCAGCAAGGATGGTAATACAAATATTACCAAATGCCGATGGCATTGTGTCAATCTCCAACTACCTAAAGAGACTACAAAACCATCAAGTTGCTTTAGAATCATTTTGTGTCTAGACAGATTTGTCAATAAACCTTGATCAAACTCAAGTTATGGTGTTTAACACCATTCATGCATGGGTAACAAGATCAGACACAGCATTCTTCTTGGCAGAGGAAAAAGTGGCATACGCAGAATCCTATAGAAACCTAGGAGTAACATTCACAGGACCTCAGTTCTCTGCATAGAGGGCTATTGTGCTCAGCTTTCTCATGTATATCCAGCCCTTTCGTAAAACAATGTCAACATACACAATTCAAAGAACCATGAACTAAGGTGTGGTTTGATACACTCATAACAACTCTTTTCTACAGAGCAGGAACTTGGGGACAGAGCCTTCTATGACTAGATAGATTTGGAGAGACCATTAGTCTTGATGATTGCCATACAATAATGAGGAAAATATTGGTGGCCCATGATAGAACCCTAGGTGGCGATGAGATTAGTCCCAATATTGATTGAGGTATTATTCTGATCAGTGACTGGTATTCAATGGATTTGGGAGCTCCCAAAGCACGGGTACTCAAGTCAAGGATACATGTCATTAAAACAACTGGTTGAATATGGAGATAATCATTCTTGATAAGCTAAAATGCAAAAACAGCATAAAATATAAATGCATTACCCTGTCCAATATAGCTTGGATTGTCCAAATTTGGACATGACAACAGTGGAAAATGATACGGTGATTTGATCTGTTATCTTAAATTTTGAATAATGCAAGAACATGGGTCAACCCCACAACATATCTTGGTAGGAAAATGGCCCACTATAAGACATACAGCATAAGATGGATTAATCATCAGGACTTTATCTATGTATACACATCTATGACATACACTACATAGTATGAAAGGGCAGCTAAGGACCTTTTCACATCAGTTGAAGATTGACATAGGCACACATGCCCACAGATCTATAAAAGGATGGTCTGCAAATTGCACGATCAGGGATGGAATTGATAGAACAATATGTTTGCCATTATGCATTTTTAAGAAATGAGAAGGAGATACCACCGCCTATTCAAACAAGGCCTTGGCCCACTATGCAAGGCAATGGAATACAGAATGATGGTACTTGGGTCTATTCTTGCTAGGACTCAAGAGAGAGAAAGCAACTATTGAAAGACAGCAATACAAGCACGGCAACTGATCCACAAATAACCATACAACTTTCTTTGGTTCCATCACTCCAAAGTGGTTACAATAGATTTGGGCAATAGTGATTTGGAGTGCACATAGGCCCTAGTCATCTAGACCACAGTCCCATCAGTCATCATTAACAAATAAAGCCTATTATATCCCTGCACGGATGGTGCTTTCCTTGCTTAAGAGACGCTTCCATCTTGGATCGGCCCATGTTTGATATCTTTCAAACGTGGAAGTTTCAGTCTATCCAAGACCAGAATCTTAAGTGCTTAGCTAATGAGACTCTTTGCTACCATATATTTAGTCATATTTATTTTGGTTTGTTCTTAAAGATGAGAGACAACATTTAAAATATAGTCTCTTGTTTGGTCTCACAGGCTTCTTTCTTTCAAAGATGGAAAATAAGATCCTTGCCTTTCTGATCTCAAAAGTAATAAACTTCTGTCATATGATCCAGGGTAAGAGCTTAATGGAAAGCAATCAACACAATGTGTTCAACAGAATCACAAATAAAACCATCTTGTCACAGGTAACTTGAGTCATCAAGTTCTCTTGGCAAAAAAAGCAAAAAAGTCTTCCCCAGAATATCAACCATACAAGGGGTCTCAACTGAATCCATTCTCAACCATGGTTCATAAGTTAAGGCAAAAAATGATGGTCTACATTAAGACTTCTCCTCCCTGTTGCTTGTCTTACCCAACCAATGACATCATCCGGCAGCCAAGTGCAAATGGGTACATTGGGATTTGGGTTTGTTCGCATTTGATGCTTTTGACTATCCCACTCTCCTCATCTTCACTATATACATGCGCTCATTGTACGACATAGCATAACAACTGTCTCACTTTCTGGATAATGATAATTAATTTTGTTTAGGTAGTAATGATTATTGTAATATACATCAATCCACAATCAATTTCCAACATGGTGACCAATGCAATTATGTTTAGTTTAGCATTTGACTAAGTAGACACTGTAGAAAATCCTTGCATAAGCCATTCAATGAAGCCATGATGACATGCAAAGAATTTTACTTTTCAGCAAATACTTCCACTAAAAGAGCACAAGTTGGCAGCATAACAGAGTACAGGTAAAGGACCAGGTGTCAAAACACAATTTGGGATAGGCATTTGAAAATGCAAAGTTAATTGTACCAGAGTGTGATATGCCAATGCTTCTAATGAGCCATGACAGGGTGCAACCCATTGGCCCGCATAAGACGAATGCAACCCCATTGTGGACGAAAGCCTTAAGAAAAGGGTGAAGAATCTTAAGTGTTCAAAAGAATCTGTGCTATGCAGAGTCAAAAACTCATGTAGTAAGTGTCCTACACATATTTTGATGTGAGGCTCATTCAAAGAAGAAATGTCGAGATAACCCAGCATTATTTAATATTGACATGAGTTATCCAAGAATCTACTCTAGCTAGAAAACATGTCAAGTCTCACCAGAGTAAAGATCGTTTGTGAAGGGACAAACAAAAGTTAATTGAAACTGTGCAGACATAAGTTTGAATCTGCAGCTAAATTCAGCAACTGTGTCTCAGTTCAGAGTGATGCACAGATATCTAATCAATGTTGGCTAGCACAAAACCAAAACCTCTACCACTTTCTAATAAACCAATGTAGCAACGATTTGGCAAATTTCTTACTTCCTTCCAGCTTCCTTTTCATTCCTATGCAAAATAATATGTGATTGGCAGGCTGGCAGTCTAGTCTCCTAGCTTTTCCTTTCCTATCCTGTAAGAAATGATTAAACCGAAACCTTTTCTGTCCGATAACAGAAGCACAATACGTTTTTGAATGCATAAACATTTTACCCCTAAAGTTAAAACAGTGACAAAACATGCTAGCAGTAGATTTTACCATAAATACACTAGTTTTTAAGATAAAACATTACCTCTGGGAGATATATGCGGAGATGGTTCAATATTGAGATGTACGTAGGACTACGAGCTTGCAGCTTTGATGCAAGTAGCTTCGGCGAGTCATTAAAATCTGCCCCAGTAGCATGATCTCCGTGGTAGTACCACAGAAGATTGTTGTGATTTTCTAGAGCCTCTAGTACAGGAACATGTTCCTTTGTTAACCAAGGGAATTGATGAACACCTTTCACCTCGACAATGGCTGGTGGTAGAGGGTACAATGCAAACCATGCATGCATAGCTGCATAGGTTTTCCTGTCAGTGATAACATGAAAGACGACCATCGAGGGTTTTTTCGCATTCTTTACCATCGATGACACAACAACAGAGGCTGCAAGCACATTGTCTGTAGCCATGACGAAGTGATGGAAACTGTTGTTTACCAGATGGGGCACTAGCTCCGGCGATGGCAACTCACATCGGGCTCTCGCATTCGAAGTGTATTCGGTTGTTAGTTTCAGAGATAAACAGTGTAAACCTTTGGGAATTCCTGTTGATGCAAAGTGCCTGTACAATGTCTCTTGAACCTTTGCTTGTTTCGCTCGTTTATCAGACGCTTCCACCTTAGAAAAACAAGAGAGATCGTTGGTCAGATTGGTAAGGAGAAACTATCGATTATAGTATCAATGGCATATGAAAGGATGTGAGCAAACCATGGCCTTGAGTTTTATAAGTGAAGTTCGGCTATCCAAAGTCTTTGTCCTAACCTCCGTAATGAGGTCTTCAAAGGACTCTGGAATGACTATTCCTTCAGGGAGGGGTTCTGTTGCTGCCTTTGTGAGCAAAGAAAGGATATACTTTGAATCTCTCTGGGCATCAAGAAGAAAAGTAAACAGGACATTAAGAAAACAGAAAAAAACATTGACTTTCTTTTATGAGAAGGAATTGCACACGCCATTCAAATAACGCCTTACCACACTAGGATCCAGAGGTCCCCACTTCCTGATCAGCAAGCAGTCTAGTATAGTAGAGCAACATGACAAAGCCCAGTTTAAGGGAGCAAATATTAGTATGGTATTCAATAATTCATGAAAGCTAAACATACATCATCCACAACAAAAATGGTGTAAATGATTCTAGTTTTATTGTGTGCTGAAGCTGCAATACATGTGTTAATTATTTATATATCTTATTAAACAGAACAAGGTGATCCGAAAAAATACTTCATTACTTATATAGATTGTAAGAATGATACAAGTGTATACAGGAACAGTGATTTTCTGAATTTCAAAAACCCTGAAGGAAAAATGTTGCCACACTCAACAAAGTTGGAGTTTTATGCATGTTAGAATCCTTGGTATATATAGAAGTTTGATGCAAGTCTCAACTTTTCCTCATGGTTCTATTAAAGGGAACATTTTCTCAACGACATCACTTGGCCTTCACAAAGGAAACTTTTTGGAACACAATATTAGAAACCAAAATGAATCAGTTTGTTTTCAAAAGTTCACGTTGGTCACAGCTTGAAAGGTGAAGAGAGATATGCCATACTCAGTAAATAGCTAAGATAAATATAGAAGCACATACAAAAGGGTTTTCCATCAATCCTCTCTCTTCTACATCTAATCAGTAAACCACGGCAAATTTGGCACATGTT
>NW_028231070.1:0-18713 GCF_043228905.1 Azolla caroliniana | reverse complement strand
GAGTGGTAGGCCTTTGTAGCACCTTCTCGCAGTCGTCGATGTGTGCTGCCACGAATCGCCGGCATCCGTCCGGCCCGAGTGTCTCGTCCTTCTCTTCCAACGGGCATCCCTTGATCGGGATGTCGTCTAGAAACGGCATGGTGATGTCCGGGATACAATCCCTCAATACCTTGTTCATTGCATTCACCATGTGGGCCACCGAGTTAGTCCCTCCTTGTGGCAGGGTACACATTCGCACTAGGCCGAGGGGAGTTCGCATCGTCGTAATGTCTCTGCTCTCCACGACTAGCTGGAACTGGTCGTACCCCGAGTATAGATCACAGACCTAGTAAATCGACCTTCCGGCGAAGGCCTCCGCGAACTCGTCTATGGTCCGTCCGATTCCTGCGTTCCGAATGGTCACTCTGTTGACCGGCTGCAAGTCTTGAATGAAGCGCATCGTTCCGTTTTTCTTTGGTACGGTAAACCATCGGTTCGAGTATGGGGCACTCGACGGTTCGAGAATGCCCATATCGACTTTTTGCCTCAATAGCTCCATCAACTTCGGGATGTGAGCTCTCGGTACTGGAATCGGCTTGAGATTCCACGGCACATGCGGTACCGTGAATATCACCATCGGCTCCACGATTGTCGGGTCTACGCACCCGATCTCTTCCGGTGAGAATGCGAAGGCTTTCCCGTGCCTTCCGAGCATTCTCTGAAACCGGTCTTCTTCTGCCGGCAGTAGGAACCCGCCCCCACCGATCTTGAGCTCCCGGAGCGTCCCGTCAGTGAAGGTGTGTCCTATGCAGGCCGGATCTCGCAAACTGGGGTCCAACGCAACCCCTCTGATCCGGGACTCGCTTCCCTCCGGTAAGGGTGCCGCGACTAGCCTTACCTTCCGGTCCACAGTCTTGTACTTTGTGCTAACCCGGGCCGTCCGATCCGGCTCGAGCCCCTATCTGAAGTTCGTGATGACTTCGTACATCTCTTCGGAACATACCGGTATCGTCCGGTCTTCGTTAAGGTCTTCTCCGGCTACCTTCCTCAGCATCCCCAAGTTGTCGTCGAAGGAGACCGCCTCCATGGCTCCGCTGATTTCCTCGTCCAAGCCGAGGACTTCGCACGCTCGAAGTCGCTCCTCCGCCCTTGCCTTTTCTCGGCCAACGATGCCGACTATCATACACCCTCCGTTGTTGGAGAAGCAAAATTTTCTACCTATTGTACAAGGTTTCTTCGGTTTCGGTTCTATCGTACAGCTGTGGGGTCTTTCCCAAGTGTCCGGACTGTCTCGGCCCCACGCCTTGGCAGCCCTCTCTAAAAATCCTCTCGGTTCTCGCCACCGAGGGATTCGCGGTTTCGCTCGTGGTTCGGCCGCACCGTCAGAAATTGGACCGAATGGCGCCCGTCCTGGCTTTTGACCCTCGCGTAGGCCGAACCGTTGTCCAGCACTTTGGTCTCCATTCGCGCCGCTGTGATGTATGGTTCCCCTAATATGACCGGGTGCGAGGACGTCTCCTATACGAAGAAGTGTTGGTCAATCTCGACGTCGCCGATCTTGACTCGCACATTCGGGCGGGCCCCATGCAGTTCCTCGGTGGCGCACGTCGCCGCCCGTATCTTCCACCCGTGCTTGGTGTTGATCGGCCATTTTCCCTTCTTATAGAAGTCCATGGACATCAGGTTTATTTCCGAACCGCGGTCCACCAATGCCACCACCACTTCCTGAACATCTCCGATCTTTATCGGGGTCTCCGTGGTCGCTCGGGCCCAGTGTGGCCTCGAATAGTGGCTCTCTGCCCACTCATCTTCCAGCGCCATGGCGTTGATGTGTGTCGTCTGCACCTCCACCGGTCTTTCCGGTTCCGTCTCCGTCGACAGCCTCTTCCGTTTCACCAGGTCCACAATGGAGTCGTGGAACTCCTTCTTGGCGATCCCTAGCACCTCCCGCAATGACAACTCCACTTTGCTGTCGAGGATCCGTTCTTCTAGGACCTTTCGTAGGTCCGTAGTCCTTTCTATTTCCGTCCCCAGTCGGTATCCGCCCTTCCTGGGGTTATCTTGCAAGCTGGGCCCACCGGCATCGTTCCGTCGCTGCCCGAATCGGGTCTCGTACCGTTGTGAGGGCACAGCCGCTCTGGCTTTCCCCACTCGTTTGTCTTCTACCAAAGCCTCGTAGTTCCGGCAGGCGGCTTCTACGAAGCCCGTCTTCTCCTCGACCGGGTCGCTCCACCCGGTTACTTCCCGGACCCGTCTCTCGGCGCGGTCCGCTTCGTCTTTCCTCAACCGTGCGCCGGCGAGGCCTTCCAGCATTACCGACCAGAATCCGTCTTTGCTCTCCTTTCGGGCCTCGCTGCCCCCGACCCGAATGCCGGTCGACGCCGAGTAGTGGATGGCCTCCACGTGTCGGGCCGCTGCCTCTTCCATCAGTCTCTTCATACCTCCTCACCCGTCGTTTCGGTTTAGGGCCCTTCTGGTGTCGCCGGCGTGCACCCGGCCTTCCCACAGGTACACCACCCGGTTCCTGAACGCCTCGGCGAAATCGCCGCAGTCCTTCCGAATGTGGCCGACCTCGTCGCACCACATGCACCTGTTCCCTGCTGTCGGTCGTCGGTCTCGAGCCGGTTCACCGCTTTCCCTCCGAGTCTGGGCGATCTGGAGATCCTTTATCGCCCGCGTCAACTCCTCCAGCGCTGCTCCTTCAGACGAGTCATTGACCATGCCGGTCGAAGCCGAACCGGTTCCGAGCCACTCCCGGGTCTCTGCCCTTCGCCCTTGTGGTGCCGGTTCAAGCCTCCTTGCTGTGACAGAGCCCGCTCCGGTCGCCCCGTTGTCAGCCCATTCTCGCCGTTTGTCGAAACGGCCACAGACTCTCTTAACCGCAGTCCAGTCGGTCGTCAGCTCGTCTTCGGTTTCTAGCAAGGAGCCGACTTGATCCCGGTCCCGCTCGTCCACCGACTTGACGAACAGTAGGACCCGGCTCGTATCCAGGACGGTTCGGTCAAGCGCCGAGAGGCGCACAAAGCGTTCCTCAAACTCCCGGAGGAGTGCCGACGCGTTTCTTCCTTTGCCGGGGGACTCCACCCATTCCATGAAGTCCCGTTTCGAAAGCCGGAGCGCGTCGTCCAGCCCGTATTTCTCTAGGAGTCGGCCTTCGAACTCCTCCCAGGTACGGCTCTCCGCCCGTACCTCGAGCACCTCCGCATGGATGCTCGGCATCGCCACTCGAGGGAACCCGGCAAGACGCCTCTCTTCCGGAATGTCCCGCATCAACATTTCCGCCCCGTAGTACGCCAAATACTTCGTAGCATCCTTTCCGCTGAACCGGCCGATCGTACCGACAACCGCCTCAATGGCTCTATCGAGGGCGCCGGTGCCCTCGCATGTGCTCAATATCCGATCCACGGCCGAAGCCATGGCCTCTGCAAGATCCGACCCTTTCATCTTCTACTCTTCTGCCGCCTCTTTCACGTCGGGTTCACCAAGATGTCGAGGTAATCCTCGCGGATGCGTGGAACGAGGCGGGACCTCGGGGGTCTTGTACCGAAGAGCAAGAGAGAAAAGGAGAGGGGAAGAGACCCACAAGGTGCGAACGTAGATTCACAGGGACACGACCCTTCGACACAGAGACGCGAGTGCGACAGCGACACAGAGAGACACGAATGTATGTAAAATTATATAAACAAGACAAACAACAAGAAGCACGAAGTCGGTTACAACCGAACAGGCCGGCGAACAGATGCCGATGCCTGTTCGTAAACGCACAGAAAGAAAGGAGTAGGTTGGAGGTGCTGCCGGAAGCACTCGGGCATTCCTCAGAGCAGCGCGAGCCTCCCGAAACCTGCACAGAAAGGAGCTACAGAGTATGGAAGAGAGAAGCCTTCGGCCCGCAATCCGATAGCACTTCGTCCTCGACTCTCTGCGATCCTTCGCCCCTCCTCGTCTCCCTCCTTTTATAGGCAAGGAAGGAGCCGTTTCCCCTTTACTTCCTACCTACCGAATCTACCTGCCTAGGATCTCCTATGTACAACATAAGGCGCACGTGCATGAAGAGCCGGTTCCTACGCTCCGGTGCATCGATTCCGCTTGTGGACGATTTTCTTCACGACAGCATTTAGTCGATTCTGGCTATGGATACAACGACCTTGCACGCGCTAGTTACACACAAACCACTTACACTCACAACTCAAACTATGAACAAGACGACTCTACTCATAAAGTTTTCCCTAGTAATCTTTATACTTAGATAACATACGCGTTATTTACACAACTGGACTAAATAGGCACTCAAAACCTATTTACATATTTGATCTTCTTCCCTGATACCTGTCTAGAATTCGGCCCATCCGAAAGGGACCTAATTCTCAACAGAAATTTCAACATAGATTTTTACCCTTTCAACCATAGTATGAACCATACGTGCATTCGCATTCGAGTATGGTAAACACCCTCAAAGAATGGTAAATACCATACTTTTGGATTAACTATTTATTATGAGGTAAATAAACCTAAAAAAGACAAAAAACGCACACAAGAATGTTTGAATAAAATTCACATTCATTTTCCAATGTAGGAAAATGAATGTTATGCTAGACGAACCCAAATTTACATACTATGCTTTCAATTACTCTCGGACTGCTATAGACATACATATATCCCAAAGCTTTAGTAATAACCATTATACATGGCCACATGCCTTATGTCGGTGGAGGAAATGCCTAGATCAGTGCCTGATACCTCCAACGTATACTGCCATTAATCATGCATAATACCTTCATCCTTTCCCATCTCTTCTTAAAAACCTCTTGCTTTTGAAAGATTACATCTGAAACACCTTTGATAGTATCATATTCTCCTTTTAGTGTATGCACCAAGGTCACCCAAATCTCCTTTACTACATCAACAACATTCCATTGAATTTGTTGAAATATCCTTCAACATCTACTAGCCCACAAAACCCATTAGGTTATTGAACTAATTGTCTCCTAAACCACTCCATTTTGGACCAAATTAATAGGCATACATGGCAACACTTCCTCAACATATTGACCTCTTGTATATAATGCAAAGTTAGCATTTTCTTTTTCATAATCTTGTACCTCACCCTTAATATCAACCCACATTATTGTCCCCCATTTATATACTCTAGAGCCATACACCTCATGCAAGTGACGTAAAAACCTTTTCCAAACCAATTTGGCAACCATACATGACCATGAAAGGTGCTGAAGAGACTCCACTTCTAACCCTCAAAAATCACACATCTTGCCACATCTTTACGATACATCCAAACCCTAACAGGAACAGCATAATGAACAATCAACCATCTAAATAGAATAATCTTCTTTGGAATTTGCATAGCTCATACCCATTTCCAAAATGTTGTCATGTGAGTAGGATCAACATTATAAGTCAACCCTGTTGTAGCAGTTGTCGGCCAATGGGGTACCCTATGTTGTATCATCTCCCTTCCCAATCGAACGGAATATTGAAAAAACGGAATCGGCCTAACATCCTCCCCAGAATATGATCTACGTAGCCACTTCCATTCACCTTGGTCCCATTCCAATTCACATAATGGTTTTCTCCCCACTACCCATAAATCCCACCATGGATGAACATCATTAGGATCAGGGTTGAGGACTCAAACCTTATCTACCTTAGCTAGAATTCTAATAGGTTTTAATATAGCCTCAACCAAACATTCATCTTCCCGGAGAATCGTCCATGCTATAGAAATCATAACTTAAGAAAGTATCATTATCTCTAAACTTCAATTTTGCCATTCATTTAATTTCTTTCTTTGCTACTAAACTTCAATTTAGTGCACTACTTGGCAAACAAGATAGTTCATAATTATCTCATGAAATCAATACTTGAAACATTCCAATGGTTACATGTTGGTGAATATTAAAAATGTTATGGTTAACATTTTGTAATTTATTATCTCTATGTTGTTTTAGCTCTAAGATATACCTACCTAGTGTATTAATATATGGGGTATCCAATAGTTGGGAGAAGGTGGGAGAGGCTCCTAGTATGTCTTGGTTATTTTTAACTTATCTCAATGTAAGGTGGACACTTGCATGTAAAGTGATACTCATCCTCTATCACTATGTGACATGATCTACATATTTGTTCTTCTTTGGGTCCGTTAGCATGACCATTCTCAATCTCAAGTTGGTGAGATGATACTCTAAGGTTGTCCACTGGAGACTAGAAGGTCATGCATTCAACCCCTATGGTCCATAGTTGCACCTAGAGAGAGAGAGATGTAGATGACTTGGTAATTGCACATGGGCTTCTAGTAATTAGACAAAATATATATGGTGTAATAAAAAGGAATGGAAGTCAAACTTTGATCCCAACTCCTAGGATCAGTAGTACAACATCTTAACAATATGATAAGCTAATTACAATGAAGCTCAAGATGAAAACTGACAAAGGAAGCTTAGAAGAGGCAAAAAATGTAATCTTTGTTGTCTCTTACATTATTTAGGGCTTTTCATGCTAACGTGGCCACAAGATCAATTGTTTCTTCCCTTTTTATTTGGTTTGTTGTTCTCAAAGATGAGACAACATTTGAACATGTTATCCTATAAACTTGTCCAATTAGAAAGATATGGGAAATGAAATGTACAAGTACTTAGCAAATGGAGAGGAGCCATTGTCTCACAATGGTCAACATCAACATGAATTGTTCGTGTGGATTGTCACACTTAAGCCATTATATATCACTCAGAATTATTGGAAATTATTCAGTTTCTTTGATGAGTTGAAGCAATCAGTGTCTATCTTAATCCGGATGTCAACTTTGAAGTTGACTACCAATACCTCCATTTTAAGCTGCAGTTGTCTTGCGCTTCAAGGGACATAGTCAACTACAGGGAGTTCCATAACTAGTGCAATTTTGAGAGTAGAATTAGAACTGCATTCAGTATATCAACCAAGATTTTGGCTTGCATTTAAATAACCCCTCTTAATAGTAAGAAGAAAGCCGTTATATTAAGATTAAAGTCTAACTCTCCTTATAAAGGTTACATGATGTTTTTTGTTTACCAATATTTAAAGCCTACTTGGCGAGTTTTATGTTTTAATTCATTCATAACACCCAACACTCTACAAATGGGAGGCAGTTCATCACATTGTGCTTCGCACATAATGTCTTGTTTAATACAACCTTGTTAGATACATATTCGTACAATTGGTGTTGAAGACAAAGGTTAACTCAATTAGTAAGGTGTACACGTTGCTAAGCAAAACAAATTACAAGAGATATGTGTGCCCTCTTGCTTGCAATTTATAATATATATATATATCCTTTCTTGAACGCAATATGTATAGCCTTTCTTGATTGCAAGATAGTGATGCTAATAACAAGTCTTTTGAAAAGATGTGAAGAATTCATGTTGTAATGCCTCCTTTGCACTAATCCTATTTCTTGGATCTATTTGCAAACATCTCTCAAGCAAATTAAAGAGAGACGGTGGCACCAATGGCAATATATCCGACCTCTTTATGTTTTTCTCACACCAATTCTGCACTGAACAAGGCTGTAGTTTGGATGAGCTAACCTCCTGTAAATGTTATTCATTGTTAATCAAGGATTAGAAAATGCCAAGAAATCATGTATGTTTTCAAAACATTAAATGGCATCAAAATCAGTCGAGAACCACTGCTCAATTTGACATTAATAACAGAAATTTCCTTCGGTAAACCCTCATTATTGCAGCAAGAGAAATGCAAAGAAACTAGGCATTCCTAGTGGCAAAGGCAACCTATGGTAGCTTCAAGTACAATAATAAAAATTATGACAGTATATTAAAACTCTCTTACCATGCGTATGGATATGACTTACCTGTTACATAGTTATAAACCTTAAAGAAAGGCTTGTATTAAAGTGTAACATACAAATTTTCGGTGTGACCAACCCAATTCTTGTTTATCACCAAGGTATCTAGTCCACAGGAGGGGGGGACACAATTATTTTAAGACGAACAGGGCTCTATATTCATTAGCAGAGATCCGTTCAAATTTGCAATAGAATAACTTATGTCATGTGGTGAAACGATAATACATTGTCCAACAGATACCCATGCAACGTTTCCATGGAATAATAGTCCATAACCTGGTGCGTATGAGAATGTCCATAAAAGCTAATAAAATGTTCAATCATACCCTGCCTCAAGTATCTCATAGTAAGCAAGGAAACATGCTCCATATCATCCAGAATCTTATATTTCTATGATGACAACGAATAAGGATGGCAATCATATCATATTACAATGAAAAAGCTTACCTTGGGGAGAGTAGCTTCGCGATTATGTTCCTTTGCCAGTGTACAGATTGCATCACTGCCAGAAAATTGTGATATATCCAATAATGACCTGTAAGCGAATGTGACTGTTTAGCAGTAAATTTCTGATGTAAGAAAGATAGAGAACGTATAGTAGACATTTCTTTGGAAGTAATAAATGTCTATAGTATTTTGTATGTAGTACAGAGTATTTGGTTAACTTTATTGCATACTGTAATGTCTCCTTTATCAGTTCCCCGACTACAAATTGAGTTCTTACTGGTCTAGGTTGCTGGAGAATGAAAATGGTGACTTCCCAAGAATAAGTTGAAAGAGACTGACCCCAGCTGACCAGATATCAATCTTTTCATTCTGAAAAGGAGACTTCAAAAGAACCTGAAACTTGTGTATGAACATTAGGACCTACACCATTTGACTATATAATACTTCCCTATTTAAATGTATCCCTTAAAAAATTACCTCTGGAGCACGATACCCTTTAGTACCAGCACATGGCCCTTCTTTTCTCATTTTTTGCATCACTGAAGAAGTACAAACATGATAATTATCAAAAGAATCAACAAAGAGAATATACAGAACATTTGCTTCTATAATGCCACATGGATTACCTCGAGCTTTAGAGGGATGGCCCAATTCAGGAGTTTTTACGTACGACAATCTCGAAATAGGCATAGTGCTTTGCAATAAGCTCTGGTCTACTAAAACCTTTTGATGTTTTCTTTTCTGAGGTGCAGCAACTCTTTTTTTATAAGAACTCGGTAAAGCAGAAACAGGTGGTTGTGGACTCTGTTGATTCTTCTGTACAAATTCCCATAGTTCCCGTCTACCGAACCTTGGAATCATTTGCTCACAATTCTGTGTATCACCATTCTGTTGCTGCCCCAGGGGTGACTGGAAACATACAAAGATTTTTTGGATGTTAAGCTCCAACTACACATTTTAAGGCAAAAAGCTCTGAAATATTCTGTGTTTCTCCAAATGCCTTTAACCAATAACCAAAAGAGAAATTAAATTTACTATCTGGTCAATTATGTGATCAATTCATCCTATTTCTCTCAGTTACATGTTATTAGAGTAATTATATGTCAAATCATCCTTTTTTTCTTAGTTATGGATTAACTAAGGGCAGTTAGTGAAATAAACAAAGCTCAGGCATTTGGGGAAAACAGACGTGATTAAGAGTTTTTTCTTACACAAAATTCACGCAAATGTATAAAAATGCATTAGGACATACCCATTGCGTGCTTGGCTTGGATCCTTTCAAGGCATTTGTAGCTCCCTTCACCAAAGAACTTTGCCCACTTGCAGGAGATGACCTCATAGAAGAAATTTTAGGAAAAACATGACCAGAGCTATCTAGACTAACTTCTGGAAAATGTGACTTGTTCCGTTGACGGTTTGGTGTCAACTCAATATAATTGTGTGATTCAGAAATATTTGATTGTGTTAATCGGCTGGATAGATTCGTATCACACGTTGGAGTACTAGATGGAGTGGATGTTTTATCTTGAAAATGTCCAGTTTCACGATTTGATCTGTTGCAATATTTAGGCATTGACCGGTGCTCCCGAACTATGTGCTTTGAGGTTGACTCAGTCTCTTGTTGAGACTTTTGTACATATTTATATGTGTCAGCACCACCTTCTGTGGTTTTCTTTTGGTACTTCATACCTATAAAACCATACAAAAAGAAACTAGATGAAATTTCTGCAATTTGCATATGGATAAAGAAAATCTGATTACACTTAGTAAAGGAGCACTTATATAGTAGCTTGGAATATCAACGCATGCATAGGACATAACATTACTACTATCATCTAGTGGAAAGATGATGAAATCCTTCCACTCAGATTATTATTTTAGGACATAATCATCACCAAAAACACACAATACTATAGTCTTATATGTTTATAAATATATTGACACTCATTGCACACATATATTGAACAATTGGATATATCCTAGACTAGAGAATATCAATTTTAAGTTTCACTATGGAATGATGACTCATTCATAGAGAGATCCTCTCAATGGAAGACCTGAAATCTGAAAAATATGGAATGGGCCTTCATTTTGGTCATTTATGGCATACATATCAATCAAGCTACCAAATAAAGAAAACTGTTTCAATCCTCCTTATTTCACAATCTGAATTCAAAATTACAAATACAAAAGTTAATGATATTTCAGATACTGACCGCCTGAAGAAACGTGCTTTTGTTGAACCTGCATTATTGGAAGCAAACCAAATCATGCCTTAGATTAATACACAATATAAGCATCCAAATAGGCCATAACCATAATTAGATAATCATATATTATAACTGAAACAAAAGTATACTACTGATGCAGATAACTGGAGAATAATCCAATGGTCTAATTATCATATTTAATTACTGTCACAAAACAAAAGTCAATAAAATAGAATCAAACCGTCGCAAGGTTAAAATCAACGAGCCAGCCATTCCGTCTCTCCCGAGAAAATAGAAAGTTTCCTGGCTTCACATCTCGGTGAATGACTCCCTGCACACGTTTGCAACAATGTGAATACCATGCACAAAACCCTAAGACAAGCACATAAACATATTTGGTTTTACAATGGCAAGCATATAAATAAAAATCACATAAAGAAAAATACTCTAGGAAAAGGCAAGCACATAAACGCAAAATAAACAAAAATCACTGAGAAAAGGTAAAGCAGACAACAGCCAATAGATCAGGGAGACTAGTTTATAACCACAAATAGTTCAAAAAGGAAAGCATATACACGAAATTAGCTCAGAAAGGTAAGAACATAAATCACTGTATATTTCAAGGTGGTCAACACACCTTGCTATGGAGGTAATCCAAAGCTTTGAAAAGGGAAAACCCGTATGTCTGCAACTCCGAGATTGTAATCTCTTTCTTCAAGACCTTAAAAATGAAAAAAGTACTTCATAAGTTACTTGTTTAGGATTAGAAAGTATAAAAAATTCACATAACATATTCACCTCAGGTTTTTCATGTTCTACATATTCTAAAACAAGGCACTGTCGGCCAGACTCCTCTATTACATCTACACATCGAGGAATATAATTGTGGCCACTACAAAATGCAAATAAGATGTGAGAATTCAAAAAAAAAATTCAATGGAATCCACCTTAACACTGCAGTGGCCCAAGAAATCAGTAACTAACTCACCCATATTTTTGTAGCACCTTGATTTCGTTTTGCACATATTTACTAGAGGTTTTCTCATAGGGATCTACAAACAACATTAGTACCAATTAGAAAAAATGACTTAGATGTTGAGATTAAAATATTAATATAAGAGTTTTGACTCCATTCAGAGATGCTCACACTTTATTGCACGTAGTTTGCCATCAATTTTACTCATTGCTTTATATACTGTGCCATAACCCCCTGCAGAAGATACAAGACTTGATCAATATTTCTATTGTTATTGATCATTAAACAATTTCACTAACATAGCTTGAATGAGTGTATGTACCCGATCCTTCAATGGACTCCACAATAAATCCTTCAAAGGAAGGCAATTTGTCATCAAGTGGCTACAAAATCATTAAAAGATAGTGAGGACTTTACTGATAGAGTTTATATAATCAACAGTCTAGGAATATATATATATATATATATATATTAATGGATTTAGTATGAGAGTGACCGACTATGGAATAATGTATCTCTATAGTAACCAAAGAAATCTTTCCAAAGGGATGGGATATGAGACCAAATGTGTACATCAGTCTATATACAATTATAAAAACAGTGTGTATGTCAATGTAATAAACATGCCTAGCATTCCCCAAATGCACTAAATGGGGAATGTTAAGCATCAGTCTATATACAATTATAAAGACAGTGTGTATGTCAATGTAATAAACATGCCTAGCATTCCCCAAGTACACTAATTGGCCCAATAGGAACCTGACTTGAACAATTTTTCATAATTTGTTTCCAGAAGTCATCTTAAATTTAATGAAATCAAATGTGTGCATATGAATAAATGAAAGAAAGGCATCTTTACTGTGGAACACCCTGAAAACATATGGTAACACTAGAGAGAGAGACTATGTGTGTCTATGAGTAATGTAATGACATGCTTAACAACCTCCCATGTACATTAATTAGGCCTAGCCATAAAAATACCTGACTTGAACAAGTTTCCATTACTGGAAAGCAAGCAAGGCCTGTCTCTTGGCTTCTTGGATGGCCACTTGCTTTCTTTCGCTTGCCTAACTTGCTCGCTTGCTTAGCATTCTCTGGTTTCTTTGGTAACTTTGTTGCCTTACTCCTCATCTTTGCTTCCTTCATATTCTGAGGACTGATGGTAGCATTTACATCAATATCAAGATTCTCCAGTCCAATCTCCATCTGCCATTTCTGATTCATAGAATGATCAATGGACTCTTTCAAAGCATTAACACTACCGTCTGTGCACACTTGATTTCCCAGTAGATTTACATCTGCCACTAACATGCTTGTATTCATTACTGTCTCCGCCGATGAAGTATGCATTGTTGTTTGGGCCACATTGAGATCTACATCATTCGGTATTTCCGTAATAACTGAACCGTAAAGAATTGACTTATCATCCATACAGTCTGGCACAATAGATTTCTCAAAATTACACCTTCCGTTTATAGGGATTGTTTTATTAGATGTCATTGCTACCATAGATACAAAGGGATCAAGTTCTATTTTGATATTTACTAAAGATGCAGCAGTGGATGATTCCGCTGCATAACATTGTTTATTCATATTTCGATATTGCTTCCTTTCCAATTGTGTAGGGAACTTATAAGCTTTCTCAATGTCCAAAGATAAACTTGAAGCATTTGAATCCTCTACTTCTATGTCAGTTGCGTTTGAACACCTCTTCTCAGACAAATCGTTCATGCCAGATGGACGAGAATTCATTGTTATTGAAACGTTTGCTTTCTTCCTTGGAGAGAGAGGTGTTTCCTGAATACATCTTTTCTGAGGGAAAAGCTTACCATGTGGATTGGTGGAGAGGTTCGAGTCCGTCTGGAATCCATAGGTTATAAGATGAGATTCATGAAGATCCTCTTGCGTTTCTGACAATATTCTCGAAGATGGAGAGAAGCATAGAAGTCTAGGGAGGGGAAGCGGCATTTCCTTGGGAAGCGGCGACGAGAATGAGCAGTCTTGGAACAGGAAAGGTGCAGAGGGGGGGGCGTACCTGTGCTTGGCGGCATCGAAGAGGTCGAAAAGGAAAGGGGAGAAGGTGACGTCGCCGTTTCGGGAGAGGCTGAGGGGGGAGAAAGGGAGGGTGCAGAGCCATTGGATCTCCGGAGGGGTGAAGCCGAGGGGAGGGGAGCGGCGGGAGAGCTGGGAAGGGGAGGAGGAGGAGCCATGGCGGAGGAGGAGGCCGACGAGGATCCAGGCGCGGTCGCTGGTCATCAGGGACTCCTCCTGGGGGGAGGAGGAGGGAACCGCCGCCGCCATGGAAGAATGCAGCAGCAGCAGCTGTAGGAGAAGCTGGATCAAAAGAAGCAGGAGCAGGAGCAGGAGCAGCAGGAGCAGAAAGCTTCTTCTTCGCCTTCTCTTCTGCGTCGATCGTCGTCGATCGTCAGTCTCTGAGAGAGAGAGAGAGAGAGAGAGAGTTTTTTCTGTTTTTGTTTTTTGGAGAAGAAGATCAGAAAAACCAAAAGAAAGGAGAGAGAGAGATGGGGTGGTTTTGGCGGGAGAGGTCGTGGGCCGTCGGATCTTCTTCGTCTCCTCTGCGAATCTCAGTTTTCCGATATTCCATCGCCCATACCCCTCTCCCTCCTCTCTCCTGCTTTTTGGCCTTTTGCTCTTGCTTTTTTTTTTGTCTCTGTCTTGCATTTTTTGCTTTTTGCCTTGCGTTTTGCTCTTTGCTCTTGCTTTTTTGCTTTTTGCTTTGCTTTTTGCTCTTTGCTCTTTGCTCTTTGCTCTTGCTTTTTTGCTTTTTGCTTTGCTTTTTTGCTCTTTGCTCTTTGCTCTTTGCTCTTTGCTCTTTGCTCTTTGCTCTTGCGCTTGCTCTCTACGAAACCTCTAGAGCAAACTCCCATGGACATTAAAATCTCTCTCTCTCTCTCTAAAAGCACACAATTTATACTAACTGTATGTAAAATCCACTTGTTACAACTTCTTAGTCTTCTCCGCCCAGGGAGAGAGGGACATCTTGTAAAAGCCATTAGAAAACCTCGATGTGCACTTGAGGAAATGATGATCCCCACATGCTCTAACATGCAGAAATTCCACATAAGAATGCCTTTCAACTTCTTCATATAGGCTTTCACCCCATCCCATGTCTACTATCAAACATGAATGCCTTATGCATATATCCAATTGTGTTGCAATCCCCAATATCGTAAACATTGGAACAATATCTCCACCTTGTCATTTGGACCATTTTTGAACATACTAAGAAAAAACCCCATTGTTGAGGCCTCAAGTAATAGGGGGTTTAAGCTTACTAAATGTTTGATAAGTACTTCCAAATGATCCGCGCTATAGGACATTTAATGAACCTATGTGTATTGCCCTCCAATGGAATGGTGCAAAAGAAGCACGTACCTGACCCTAGTCCTCGTTTCTTTAAGACTGAACCTAATGGGAGCCCACCAATCATGATTGTCGACATGAATACCTATGCACGAAATGGCAAATGGGAATGTCAACCACATTGTTATATATATGCCACCACCTTGCATTCCACTTACATGCATTCCACACCTTTTCTACTTTAGGTGATAGCCAAGATAATGATACCATTACACGATGATACAATATATTTGTAGTGACCTGTAACAAGTGTGCACCATCCTCTTCACCATTCGGTATTTGTCAATCCACCCAAGGTGAAATATTTGTTTCCATTTGCAAAGATCCACGCAAGAATGGTATATCTTTTAATTTCTCCCAAATCCATAAATTGGATGATATATGTACATAACATCGTTTGACATTTTCACATTTCAACAACCTTTGAGATCATTATCAACCACATCTCCCAAATCTACAACCCCTAATCGAAATAAACAATTGAATTAAGATCATCTTCATGTTCGATTGTCATTGTTACCACAAGTTTTTCAAGGTTTGATCTTCTTATTGGTTTTTATTATAAGGATATTGCCACTACATTATCAACTAGAAAACAACATTATGAGTTTTTGTAGGCGAGACATCTAATAGCAACAAGAGCAATATGATATATATCATGTGTCAATTACATTGTAGAGGTAGCATGATATGTATTTTTGTCAGATAATAAGATAGAGACATGATATGTCTAGTAAATTGATTGCTCCTTTGCAATTTCTCTTTGAGAATCCTCTTCCCTCACAATGATGATTTCCCACCAACGACATTAGTTTTACAAAAAACAAAAGTTGATCAGAAAACTTTCAGCTGTTGTTTGTGCAAAAATGGAAGCATGGTGATGAGATCAAAGGGCATTGTTTTATATTTAAAAGAGATAGTAACTATAGGGTTATCAAAGCGATTGTAAATCCATATTTGTAGGAGCATATATGCTAGTGTGCACAATCTCAAAGTAGAAATGCAAATAATATTTACAACAAGCCTAACCTAACACACCTTGGTGGATATTTTAACTACACCACTATGTCTTAAGTATGCAAGAAGTTTGCTCATCTAAGCTCATGAATCTTATCTATTCATTCGGAGTTCGAAGAATTATGAGAAATAGTTTCTAATGCTAAATCATCATCATATCGATTTGACAATATCTCTTGAGATAATCATTTTCTAATCTCACGAATTTTGGTACATGTAACCACTAACTACATATCATGGATGCATCACATTTCCACGAGATTTGATCATTAACGTGACAAATCAATAAGAAACATCTCTCCACTTTCAAGGTCTCAACGACAATCCGTATAAGATTCATAATTAACCCCTTTAACGTAAGCATTCAACATTCCTTCCTTTCTCCCACTCATTAGATAATATAATCTATCTATCTATCTATCTCCCACTCATTAGATTTCCATTTCTATGTGTTTAACAAGGAGATATAAGGTGCAATTTATCTCCTATCAAGTGCCATTGCACATTGAAAAGATTGTGTGTCAAGTTCTACAATAGTCTTCCATGCAAACAAATTCAGTTCAGAAAGGTGTATTTTCCATTACTTAGTTCACAGCTTAAGTATCCTTGCACCAGTAAAACATATCCATTAACCAAATTTGTAGCTCAATGGATGGAAAAACACATTAAAACATTTCATACATGACACAATAGGATTCTTCACAAGAAATGAATGACATAATATAAGGACAGCATTCAAGAATGTGTTTTTTGCATTCATTGTGAATTATTTGGCATTCTTTTCAAAATAAGCAAGTACCATTTCATCAAGGCCTAGGTCCACATACCCACGACCAATGATGGATTCTCTCATATCCATGTGTGGACAACCTTGGCATTCATTTTGATTGCATCTAGGCAATCACATCAAGATTGAGATTCATTCAAATTCTAAGTGTTTGGATTGGTTTCTTGTGGGTGAGGAGGGATTCGAACCCCCAATACCGTGGTTCGTGGCCACGTGCTCTATTCCCCTGAGCCTACAGGCCCACCCAAATATTTGCTTACTGGCCAAGAAGAGATAGGAAGAAAGCTGAGCAGAGCTTGATCCCTGATTCCACGGTGATTGACCACAAAAGAAAGAAGAGAGAAGAAACAGTATGGAAAGGTCCTGTAGGCAGAAATTTCTGATTCCATATACTTAACATTGCATTGTACCCCTTTTAAATACAAACAATTACATTGTAACCCCTTTCAATACAAATATTGCATTGTACCCCTTTTCAATACAAATGAAATAACATATATTGATTGATAGCCCATCTTATTGCATCTTTTCAACATGTTGGTGAAGTATACACCCTTGAGCAATCCAAGTTCCATGTATGTTAAGAGACCAAAGAATTCTAAACAACCAGATATTGGATAGATAATTTTCCATTCGTCTATAACTGATCCACATTTGCTGTATCAAAAATCAGCCGACATAAAGCAACATGCATTTGTGGAATGCTTCCTGGGAGTTTGGCATGAGAATTTCTCAAATTCTATGTTGTATATTGTGCCAGCATGCTTTCAAAATGCACAGATATATGTGACATCATTTGGCATATATTTGATATTCTTTGTTGCATCCAATCCGAACAATATCAAAGCTTCTCTCGATCGAAAAATGGACCTCTGAAGCAAGCTATCAATACAATACCAACAGCATGAGATGTTTCATTTTTCATTACCAGAAGACTGTGGTACAGATCTTTTGCTTGTTTCATGTACATCTTTCCCATTTGACCCAAATAATTAACAGCTTTGAAGCCATATACATATATTTGGACATACATGGTCTCCTGCATTTTGTGAGAAAAGTTCGAACTTCATGTTGCAAGGAACTTCCATTTTCAATACCATGTCCATTCTATCCATTCTATCCATTCTCTAAGCATACTTTCATTCCTCCCAGAATGTCACGATTTGAGAAACACAACTAGCACCATCACCAACTAGATTATGCCATCACTAATTTATGATCAAACAAATTGATATCTCTGGACAACAAAAGATTAATAGAAAAGCAAAATGGCCACAAATCTCCCACACACAGAAAAATTACTCTTTCTTTGATGATTAGTCGTCAGTCTCCTCTCATGGTGAAGCCTCCAAAATCCAAGTCTCCGGTCCCAAAGTGTTGCCATAACTTTTGACTCTCAAATCGAATGATACGATGAGATGAAGGTTCAAGACCATCATTTTCTTTACCATTGTTAAAGTTTCCATTGGGTCTTCTCACAGAGCTTCCTTCGTCAAACTCCACATCTTCAGTCGGAGGTCTCTTGACACACATCCGGGACTTCAGATTCACAAGCATTCTCCATAGCAATGATGCAGGCAGCCTTATGAATGTGAGTGCCGCAAGATGAACCAGTGCCAAAGGGCAACAACATACTGCTGCACAATCCACCGTGAATCTCGATGCACATCTACAACACATATAGTCATGTAGTTTCTTCTTCTTCTTCGTCTTCTTCTTCTTCGTCTCCTCTTTCCAAGAATGAGGCTTCGCCGATGACGATGAAGAAGACACATCTTCTTTTTGTATCGAGGATGATGATGGCGACTTCTGATTTCCTTCCCTCTCATCATCTTCACCATTGTCATTGTCATTGTCATTGTCATCATCATCATTATTAGGATTTTTTGCATGCTTACCTCTTTCATTATGTGCATTCATGTGTAGCATCCTATGAGCTTTTCCTCCATCATCATCATCACCATCATCTTCTTCTTCGTCTTCATTCTGTTCGTCTAAATTATATGCATTTTGTTGCCACGATCCATCATGTGTGTGACATGATTCCTGAAACCCATTGAT
>NW_028231069.1:0-18725 GCF_043228905.1 Azolla caroliniana | reverse complement strand
AAGGTGGAGCGCGGACACGGACCGATCGTCAAGGCGTTGGTTCGGGCATGCGGAGGCCGAATCGGTGACTGGCCGCGGCTCCTACCTTATGCTTTGTGGGCAGACCGGACCACGCACAGTTCGGTAACCGGGTACATGCCGACAGAGCTCATGTTCGGCCAGAAGCCGATCATGCCGATTGAACGGACGATCTCCTCGTGGGCAACGGTCGACTGGAGGGACGAGATGAGCCGGGAGGAGTTGTTGGCCGCGCGTATACGACAGCTCGAGCGGAGACCGGAGGACGTGGCACTGGCTACGGAGAAGCTCCGGGTGGCGAGGACAAAGAACAAAGCCCGGTTCGACCGAACGCACCGGCTACGACCGAAGAAAATCGACGAAGGTGACTGGGTGCTCGTCTACGACAGCAGCCTCGACAACCAGCACCGAGCAACGCGGAAGTTCGCACAGAGATGGTTCGGGTCGTACACGGTACAGAGCGCCAACGACAACGGGACGTATCATCTGGCGGAACTCGACGGTACGAGAATAGCGATACCCGTGGCCGGGAAGAGGATCAAAGCTTTCAAGAAGCGGCACGACGACGAACCCGACCCGATTCTCCTGGACAGCAGCGACGACCGATCCGAGGCCGAGGAAGGGCCGGCAGGCGAAGAGTAAAGGCGGGCCGGTTTTCTCCGTGCCAACTTAATTTGGCGCATACCGGTGGATGCGCGGTTAGGTGGGGGCGGATGTCGTGAAGAAAACCGCCCACAAGAGGAATCGGAGGAACAAGGCGTGGGAAACGGCTCTACACACACGCGCGCCAAGAAGTACATACGAGGATCCTAGGTGGGTAGATTCGGTTGGTATGCAGTTAATGCCAAACGGCCTCTTGACGGGATATAAAAAGGAAGAGGAAGAATAGAAGAAGGGGATCTCGCGCGGAGACGACGGAGTGCTGCCGAACCGATTTCTGAGCTCCTCTCTCACTCCGGCTTCTCTGTCTTCTGCTCCATCGCGTACCTGTGCAGGTTTCGAGGAGGCTTGCGCTGCTCCGTGGAACGCCCGAGTGCGTCCGGCAGCACCTCCGACCTGTTTCCCCTTTCAGTGCGTCGCGTCATACAGGGGTCGGCATCTGTTCGCCGCCCTGTTCGTTTTCGTTAGTATCTATTCCGTGCCCCACCGTGGGTTGTAATACTTTGGCCTGTTATTTTCTTGCATTCATAAGTACATATCTTTCGTTGTTGCGTCCATCTGCGTCGGCGTTTAGCTGTGATCTCTGTTTGTTGGGCCGTGTCCCTGTGCGATCTTCGGTTCTGTGTAATCGGGTCTCTCTCTCTCTCTCTCTCTCTCTCTCTCTCTCTCTCTCTCTCTCTCTCTCTCTTGCTCTTCGGTCCAAGACCCCCGTGGTCCCTCCTCCTTTCTGCGCGCAAGGGCGTAGCAACCCCGACAACGGATGGAGACCAAGGTGTTGGACAACGGCTCGGCCTATGCAAGGGTCAAGAGCCAGGATGGGCGTCACTCGGTCCAGTTCCTGACGGTGAGACCGAACCATGAGCGGAACCGCGAGACCCTCGGGGGCGAAAGCCGAGAGGATTTTTAGAGAGGGCTATCAAGGCGTGGGGCCGCGATAGTCCGGACACTCCGGGAAAACCCCACAAGTGTACGATAGCGAAGAAGACCTGTACTATAAGTAGGAAATTTTGGTTCTCCGACAACGAAGGGTGTACGATAGTCGACGTCGTTGGCCGGAAGAAGAAAAGGGCGGAGGAGCGACTTCGGGCATGTGGTATCCTCGGCCCTGGAGAGGAAATCAACGGAGCCGTGGAGGCAGTCTCTTTCGACGATACCTTGGGGGAGCTGCGAGAGGTAGTCGGAGGAGTCCTTAAAGAGGACCGGACGATTCCGGTATGTTCGGAAAGGATGTACGAAGTCATCGCGGACTTCAGTAGAGGGCTCGAGTCGGATCGGACGGCTCGGGTGGACACGAGGTACAAGACTGTGGACCGGAAGGTGAGGCCAGTCGCGGCTCCCTTGCCGGAGGGCAGCGAGCTGCGAATAAAGGGGGTTGCGTCGGACCCGAGTTTACGAAATCCGACCCGCATAGGACACACGTTCACCGACATAACGCTACGTGAGCTCAAAATCGGTGGGGGCGGCTTCCTATTGCTGGCGGAAGAGGACCGATTTCGGGGAATGCTCGAAAGGCACGGGAAGGCTTTCGCATTCTCACCGGAGGAGATCGGGTGCGTAGACTTGACATTCGTGGGACCGATGGTGATATTCACGGTACCGCATGTGCCGTGGAGTCTCAAACCGATTCCAGTACCCAGAGCTCACATCCCAGAGCTGTTAAAGCAGAAGGTCGAGATGGGAATCCTCAAACCGTCGACTGCCCCATACTCGAATCGGTGGTTTACCGTGCCGAAGAAGAACGGCACGCTGCGCTTTATTCAAGATCTGCAGTCGGTCAACAAGGTGACCATTCGAAACGCAGGAATCGGACCGACAATAGACGAGTTCGCGGAGGCCTTCGCCGGAAGGTCGATTTACTCGGTCGGTGATCTCTACTCGGGGTACAATCAGTTCCAGCTAGCCATGGAGAGCAGAGACATCACGACAATGCGAACTCCACTCGGCCTAGTACGAATGTGTACCCTACTGCAAGGGGGGATGAACTCGGTGGCTCACATGGTGAACGCAATGAACAAGGTGCTAAGGGATTGTATCCGGGACATCACCATGCCGTTTTTGGATGACGTCCCGATCAAGGGATGCCCGGTGGAGGAAAAGGATGAGACGATCGAACCGGACGGGTGCCGGAAATTCGTGGCGACGCACATCAATGACTGCGAAAATGTGTTGCAGAGGTTAGAGGGCGCAAGGCTCACCTTCTCCAGGGAAAAATCGGCCTTCGGGCAATCAGAGATCATGGTCGTCGGACACCTATGCGGGTCGTATGGCCGGAAACTGTCTCCGGCTAAGGTAGAAGCCATCTCCGCGATGAAGCACGACTGTAGCTCGGTCACGGAGGTTCAGAGGTTCTTGGGAGCATGCGCGTTCTACCACATCTGGATCCCGCATTACGCCCACGTCGCGGAGCCGTTATACGGGTTGCTGAAAAAGGGGCAAAATTTTGAGTGAAGAGACGAGCATACAGAGTCTGTCCGAAAGATGAAGGAAGCACTTGTCGTAGCTCCGGCGCTCCGAAAGGTTGTCTACGAAAAGGACACTCCAATTTACGTAACGGTAGACACGAGTCCGACCGGGATCGGATGGGTCATCAACCAAGAGTACGAGGACGGCATGCGTTTCCCGATCCGGTTTAGCGCAAAGGTCCTCAGCGAGCGACAGCGAGGATACGCCCAAGTTAAACGCGAGCTCTAGGTATCGTTTCGGTGGTAAAGGCCGATAGAGACTACCTGATCGGGACAGAGGTAATTATCGGGACGGACTGCCTGCCAATTCTTGGCATGGTTTCCGGATGCGTGACGCCGAACCTAGCAATGCTCGGGTGGATAACGTACATCAAGTCCCTGAATCCGGAAATACGACACATTTTCGGGAAAGACAATGCCATGGCCGACATGCTTTCAAGGGCGAGGTTCGAAAATGAGGGCGGCATGGTTTCGGAGGACGAGGAAGTCGGCGTGGACTTCTTCGAGGCGGCTTACGTAACAACTGGCAGGGAATGCACTCCAACGATTAACAATTTCGACGAGAGCAAGTACAACAGGGACTGGCTGCAAATCAGCGGGTTCCTGAAAACAATGACACCGGACACGGCATGGACAAAGGATGAGGCCAACCGGATTCGGAAGAAAGCGTACCGATTCTTTCTCCGGGACGGGTACATATGGAAGCACCCAAAGAAGAGGAACGACATCCCGTTCTGAGTGGTGGCAAAGAAGGAGGAGCAGGAGGATTTGCTGGCGGCGTACCACGATAGTCCTTGGGCTGGACACCGTGGAACGTGGGCCACGTTCGAAAGGCTAAAGGGGAAGTACTGGTGGTCGGGACTATACTAGGACGTGCATCGGTTCGTGACAACTTACGAAAGCTGTTAGGTGCACTCTGTGACCCGACACCGGGACGAGCTTCACCCGACCTACCCTCCGACCGTCCACTTCAAGTGGATGGTGGATTTGGTGACGATGCTAATGGGGGTAGGACAGATGCGGTATCTGGTGCTGGCTCGGGAGGATCTAACGAACCAGGTTGAAGACCGAGCCCTGCAGAACAAGATGACAGCAGTCGTGTGCCGGTTTTTGATTGAGGACGTGGTATGTCGATACGGGTGCGTAGGGAAGATCGTGGTTGACCGTGGTGAGTTGGACGCAAAAGAGGCTGAAGAACTGTTCGACCGGCTAGGAGTCAAACTTTCGCTCACCACAACGTACAATCCGGAGGCGAACGGGAAGGTAGAGCGCAGACACGGGCCGATTGTCAAAGCGCTAGTACGGGCGTGCGGAGGCCAAGTCGGGAACTGGCCACGGCTGCTACCTTATGCCTTGTGGGCAGACTGGACTACGCACAGTTCGGTAACCGGGTTCATGCCGGCAGAGCTCATGTTCGGACAAAAGCCGATCATGCCAACAGAGCGAACGACTATGGCAATGATGGAAGCAGAGAAAGAGATGAAGAGGATAAGAAACATAGAGATCGAGATGTTGAGGTTCTGAAGAAACACAAAGACACATATACAAAGGATGATAGAAAACACAAAGATAGGGATGAAGGTGATAGGAAACGTAGATAAAGTGACGAAGACAATAAGAAACACATAGATAGAGATGAAAACTGTAGGAAACACAAGGACAAGGATGACAATGACAAATAATCCAAAGATAGGGATGTGGAAGATGATAAGAAGTGCATAGATAGAGATGATGATGAGAAGAAACTAGGAGAGAAAAGACAAAGACGATGATGAAAAGAATCTAAGAGATAAAGATGGCGAGGAAGATAGAAAACAAGGTGATGTTAATGATGGTAACTTTAGAACCAATGACAGTGACGATGGTAACTCTAGAAGCAAGGGCAATGATGAAGACGGGTAATGTTCCTAATTGGAAGGGATTCAAACTGTCACAGACATACCAAGCGCGAACTAGGATGGAGCACAAATGATGGGGCTACGAGTGACGAATGAACTTGGAGCTAGATGTGACGAGGCTAGGAACTCTAGATGTTGTGAGCGACATGAGGGCATGAAGACAGAAATAATTATGAAGGAGACAAAGATGAGGCGAAACGAGGAACTTGATTGATGTGTCAATGACTCGTGTTGAATCCCTTCAAAAGGACGAAGGAGGTTACAAGTATTTATATTGTGAGTTGAAGTACATGCATTAGAATATTTTGGAGAATATTGTAGAACCCTCTAGAACATTCTAGTTCTAGAACTTTCTAAAAACTCCTAGAACTTGAAAAAGATAATCTACTAATAATCTACTAAGATATGCATAACATGACCATATATTTGGATATGTTGGTTAGAACACAACACTAGACTATATATGTCAAGAAAGAGTTCAAATCTTGACATGACAACATTGTGACATGTAGTCAAGGAGATTTGGGCGACCTTAGTGCATACACTAAAAGGAGAAGATGATGCTATCAAAGGTGATTCAAACATTGTCTTTCGAAAGCAAGAGGTTTTTAAGAAGAGATGGGAAAGGATGAAGGTATTCTGCATGGCTAATGGTGGTATACGTTGGAGGTATCAACCACCACTCTGGGTATTCCCTCCACCGACATGAGGAATGTGGCCATGTATAACTGTTATTATTAATGCTTTGGGACATACATATGTCTATAACAGTCCAAGAGCAGTTGAAAGGGTAAAAACCTATGCTGAAATTTCATGTAAATCGCTTTAAACATAATATAAACCATTGTTGGGAAAATAAATAAATAAAACTAATCTTCTCATATATGTTTCATGGCATGTCTTCAACTAATTGAAGCGTGGTTGGCCTATTTGTGTGTCATTAACTATCAAGTTCAACACTTTTGAGACGATAGATAACTTCTTGGTTTAGAAAACCATGATAGAGATGAGTGGAAGAATGTTTTTGTTTATTGAGCATTTCATGTCATATCCATAATTTATGTTGATCTTAATTTGTATCTGAAGAGATGGTTAGGATGGATATGTGCAACCAATTGCGTTTATTTTTTGTGCGTGTGGTTTAATGTGCATGTGTAGGATAGGTATATGAATGTAAGGGGTGGTATGTGTTTAGGCGTGATCATCTATGTGGATGTGTATGAATGTGGATTTGTATTATGAGTATGTGCACTTTGTATAGATGTGTACAATTATATAAAGATATTTGGAGATATGTTAACCATATTTTTATGTATATATGTATAATGTGATTATGTTTGTATGGGTGGGGAGTATTGTCTTAAAGGAAAAATAATAAAGGGAAATTTTAGGAAATAGGGGAAGAGGGAGATTAAGAATAAATATTTCTTAGTGGGGGTTAATAAAATGAAGGGGGTTTCGGAAACAAATGATCTAGGAATGACATTATGTTCTAGAGAGTGTAGTCGAATAGTGAGTGAGTGAGAGTCATACTGAAAGAAAGGAAAAAGGATTATGTAGCGAAGTGGCATATGTAAATATTCTACTGTTATATGGGTTTCGACTATGGTATCCCGGATATGTGTGCTTTAGCTTGAAGTAATAACGGGCAATGGAGAAGTTAGGTTAACTAGGGATAGTTGTTAGTTAAAGTAATAAGGAATGAAATAAATAGGGGATGATTTTAGTTTTTTATTAAAATAGGAGGGTATTTCAAGAACATATTGTTCCCCTAGGAGTGTGTGTGAGGGATGGGATGGGATAGTTTTATGTAAGTGCAAAGGAGGGGAAAGGGGTAGCACGGAACCTAGGCTCATAATCAAGCATATGTTCAACCAATTGCGTGTAAGGCTCAAAACCAAGCCAAAAGCTCTTTGTTGGTAAATGTTCTTATCATAGTGTAGCACGAGCTTAATTGGTCCTCAGTATGGCCAATTAAGAAAATTCCCCTAGCTAGGGCCAATTTAGATTTAGGCGTACACTATGTTAATTTTATGTTTGGCTTTAGGCTAAATTTTTCTCACGTGCAAGGCTAACATTTGGATTCGGCTCTTTTCTAAGCCTAAATTTAGAAATTGGTCTTAGCTAGACCAATTTTGTTTCTTCAACTAGTGACATTGATATTCCAAGCTTGTGTTTTGTTGGGATGGACCCTCAATTCTGAATTTTCTTCCAACTAGTGGGGACAAAAAAACCTTTCATAACTTTGATTTGGACCTCGAATTAGTGATTCAATGGTAGAGGAAAAAACACTTATCGCGTGGGTGTAAATTCAAACTCTTGCCAGAAAATCGATAGGTAACCCCAAAATTTCTTGACAAGGAAAAAAATGGTACTTTTTGGCTATCATTTGTTTGTTAGAGTGCATATATAATAGTCCAAGGAAAGGTGGGAAGGCAACCATGTCACCAAATGCTTAGAGAATCTCGAATAGCTGATTAGGTCTCTTAAAAAAGATCAACAACAGAGGTGGCAAAATAGTAAGGTCATGACACCAAAAAGAAACCAAAACTTTGAGGACAAGAGCCATGTAGCATCACAATTATTACGACAAAGAAGGGACCTTATAAACCACGCACATTGGATAGAGATGACCTCCCATACTTCATTAATAGAAGCAAATTGAAATGCTACAAAAGTAGAGATGACCTCCTGGGCCGGTGATATGCTCATATACAAAAATAATTCAATAAAAAAAATATACATACACTACAATCTACCATGTTACAAGCAAATTTTCTAGTGGCAAAAAACGAATTGGGGCAAAATTCCATTGGCAAACCCCCATTCATTTTTATCTTCCTCCATGTCAACCCTTGGTTTGCTCTATCTGTGGTTTGAGAGTAAGGAAGTGATGCCTTTGGTCGACATGGTGGGCTAGTGCAATGGCCATTTTATGAAAATCATGGGCAAACATAGGACACCCCAAAAATAAAGGCCTATTCTAATGTGCTCACTAGACTAGACGGCACACAAGATGAATGCATGGGTTCTTTTAATATAAAAGTGCCAAACAAACTGAGCAGGTCGAGATAGAAATTGCAATACGAGTAATGCTAGTCGGGGTCCTTCAAGAAGATTGAATGTACGTAGGCTAAGGTTGAAACCATACAAAAAAATGAACTCGAGGAAATGATCGAGACCTACGATTATTCGTTGGGGGTGGGTGCTAGCTATGTATATCGTTGTTCCTTTTGGCTACAATGGAATGCGCAACATCCGAACAAATGTGGCCTTGTCGAGAAGAAACATTCCTCTCCTCCACTATCCATACATCCATCCATGCATGCATCACCAATGACCATCCAGGCATGCATGCATCCATTACCCACCATCCATGTATGCAATGATGTATCACCACTGACCATCCATCCATGCATGCATGCATCACTCACCATCCATGTATGCAATGATGCATCACCATCCATGATTCACCACCACCTTATTATTTACAGAGCATATGTAGTTGGGCTATACAGTATGTATGTACATATATGTATCTCTATAATGTACATATACAAATTAAAATACATACATTATTACATACATACATCATACATGTATGAATGTGTATAGCAGTTATTGTGTGATGAAGTTTTCAAAGCAAATTCTGAGCTACATACATATTATATACATACATACATACATACATACATACATTACTTACTGCCTACCTAGTATGGTAGTAAGCAGTCACTTCACTTCACAATTAATAGCAAAAAAAAAAAACCACTTTCTCCTTCTTCTTCTTCATCTTTCTATTATATATGTATGTATTCCTCCAAATTCTTTTGTTTTATTGAAAATCTGCTATGTAATATTAAATAATTTCAATAAATTTTAATTGCTTGAAAATTGTACCATTGGAAGAAGGCCCATCAAATCACATCATAGTTTTTTTCTGCAAATTTGATCATCATCATCACCATCACCATCATCATCATCAGGCAGGACTCTGATCGATTTTGCCTTTTTGCTGAACCCCACACAGGTTAAAAATAAAAACACACACAAACATTCCTTCCATACAATTAAAAAAACAAAAACAAAATGTAATAAATGATGATGGATGGCTCTTAGAAGTCCACTCCACTGCATTTTTTTATTCATTCAAATTTAGATGATTTCATTTAGCTCCAATTTCAATGGCATTTCATTTCCATCCAATTTTTCATTTCAAATTTCAATGAGGAAAAAAAAATGGACAAATCAGTCAGTCAGTCTGTCTCATCTGATATCTGACCGTTGTTGATCTGTAAATGAGGCAGAAGCCTCTCCTCCATTTGCTCAAAAACTGAACTGAACCAGACACAGGGGTGTTTGTTTGAAACCAGGCGAAAAAAAAGCATTATGATTTCCATAGAGATTCAAGGCTTATGTTCCTGTTTATTCTCAGAGAGATGCATTAAGAATTTGTAGAGAGAGATGGAAAAGCAATCGTTGCGGGCAATTTGTTTTTTTGGTTTTTTAATTTATCGGAAAGACCATCCATCATCTGTGTCATAGGGAAATGGTCATCATTTTTCTAGAGATTTGTAATGATTTTTAAAGAGAGAGTCTAGTCTCTTGTCTGCAAACAATTTTTATTGTTTTTTTAGTACAGAGATTTCCCCCCTTCTCAAGGCTCTGTTTTAATCAATTCTGAGATCTGTTTGGAGATTTTGTATTTAAAATCTCCTCTTCCTTGCTTCTTCACATTGTTCAAGGAACCCAAAAACAATCAGAGAGTGTAATTTTCAAGGAAAAAAGCCTGATTAATTTCAACGAAAACCTGAAATTGCTGTTGTGTTTTTGGGGTTGTTTGTCTCCTCCCTGTTTTTTGCATTTTTCTTTAAGAAATTCTCTGTTTTTGGGTAATGGTGGTGTTTTCTTTACTGATAAAAAACCTTACTCAAGAAACCTGAACCGACAAAGTAAAAACTTTTTTTTTTTGTTTGTTTGTTTGTTTGATTCCTCCGTCTCCTGCTCCTCTGTAGCTCTGGTTTTTTTTTGTTTGCTTCTCTCTCCGTCTGCTATCATCTTGAGAGCGAGCTCACGCAATGACTAATCAGAAGCAAAATCAGAGCCAAAAGATAGGGAATGATGAAGGTGCACATCAGCCTCAGGATCAACTCAGAGGCATTGATTTCTGCATTACCAGCCCACCACCATGGAGTGAGTTCGATTCTCTTGTCTTAACTCTTTAATCATCATATTTCATTTCATACATTTTCTTAGCAATTGATCAATTCATTCCTCTTAACGTGATTGTAACATTGGATCACATTTCCTGGCAAAGGTAAAAGCCTTTTCTGTATCTCTCTCTCTCTCTCTCTCTCTCTCTTTTATCCTTATATGCTGCATTCCGGCATTATGATTTAGGCATAATCCACGGCATTATGGTCACGTGAGAAACAAAGTTTTGGGTGAAAATTTCTAATTCGAATGTGCGATTGCTCTCTTTCTCTTCTTTGAAGTGTTTGCTAACTGTGTTTCTTGATATCCTCTCTGATTCTGTAGCTCAAGCTCTGATATTGGGATTTCAGCATTACTTTGTTGTGTTGGGGACGTCAATCCTTATTCCAACTATATTGGTTCCACAGATGGGTGGTGACTTGGTGAGTGGTCTTTCAACTTCGGATCTGCACAAGTAATGGTAGCTCATGGAATTACACAGCTATGGAACAAGCAAAGTACTGAAATTTAGGGTTTAGGGTTTTATTCATCCTTAATTGCAATGGATGCAACTTTTATGGTGTGTATAGTTTTTTTTTGTCCCCATGATCTGGCTATTACTGACAACCGATTTTGGTGTCTTGTGGTTGCACAGAATGACAAGGCCAGAGTGTTTCAGACTCTTCTTTTCACTGCTGGTATCAATACTTTGCTTCAATCAGTAGTGGGTACTTGTCTGCCTTGTGTTGTGGGCGGTTCCTATGCTTTTCTTGTCCCCACACTTTCAATCATTTACTCTGATCGGCTTCAAGCAATACAAGATGACCGTTTGGTATGACCTAAAGTTCCACTTGACATGTATCTATCCGATATACTGTGTTTAGAATGTATTAATTCGTTTGCATATGTTCTGGATGTTTCAAATTTGCAGAGGTTTCTTCACACCATGAGGGCCATTCAAGGTGCCCTGATTTCATCTTCAAGCATACAAATTGTTCTTGGTTTTAGTGGACTCTGGGGTATTGTCACCAGGTTAGGAATGAAAGTTCACTAATAGTTGTGCAAGTTGCTGTTTTTTACATTAACTTCTATGGAACCGGACCTCTTGCATTGAGTTTACTTCTTCGACACTATAATTGACAGCTTTTGTAGTGCTAGCTAATCAAGATGAAGTAACCTCTATTCTGATGATGATGATTATATGCAGATTCATCAGCCCACTTACAGCTGCTTCTCTGGTTGGTATGGTTGGATTAGGACTGTATGAGCTTGGCTTTCCAGGGGTATGATATTCTTACACTCAAAAAACATTCAGAAAGATGCAGTTTTGCTGAAAGAATTGTCGATGTTAGAGTCAGATATTGGCTGAGTCTTACTAAGTCTTTTCTTCCAGGTTGGGAAATGTGTGGAAATAGGGATTCCCCAAATCATTATCCTAGTACTGTTGTCACAGGTAACCAACTGCATGCCTCTTTAATGTGTTTTGTGTGCATTTCTTTTTATGTTTTTACCCTGTAAATTGTGATTGCTAATTGCAGTCATAAAATGCAGTTCTTGAAGAACGTTAAAATGGGAAAACACTTGCTGGAAAAATTCTCGGTGCTTATAAGTGTGGCCATTGTTTGGGGCTATGCACACCTCCTCACAGTAATGGGAGCCTACAAACATGCCTCAGATGCTACTGCTTCCAACTGCCGAACTGATCGAGCGTCATTGGTTGTTTCATCACCTTGGTATGCCAATTTGGATTACCTTGATTGGTTTTGTCGTTCATTGTATAGTACAAGATCTTCTTTGAATTGTACCCAATTGGACGGAGTCAAGAACCCTTTGAAACTCGATGAATATAAGTAATGTACATGTGAGGAAGAACATGTCAGTGCATACTGTAACATGAGGCTGAATAACACATGTCAATCAGGTGTTACTTGTGGATAAATATTGGATAGACATTTTTTATTGATATAAGACCACTTTTCCTCTACTAATTTTCTTTCAGTATTTCCTAGTTGTGTATTACAGTTTATATGTACCTAAGCTGATATTGAGTTGGAACATCAATGTTGTCGAAAGTGTGAGTTCATTTTAATTTTAATTTTCCAGGCTACGCATTCCTTATCCTCTTCAATGGGGTGCTCCAACATTTCATGCAAGTCATACGTTTGGCATGATGGCTGCAGTGCTAGTTTCCTTGGTTGAGGTAATTTTGGCATTCTTAAATTAGATACATAGAAATTCCATGCAACTGAGTATGATGTTCAAGTAATCATGTACTTACTCTGCTCTTAAATGATTATCCTTGTGGAGCTACGTATAATTTACATGTGACTGTTAATTGTGTTGCAGTCCAGTGGAGGATTCCTGGCTGTTTCTCGATTTGCTGGGGCCACTCCACCACCTCCATTTGTTTTGAGTCGAGGAATTGGATGGCAGGTGATTTGTTATGTATTTCATTTTATATCCTGCCAAAAACGTTGAAACAACAGCCTTCTTATCAGCCAAGCAATTTTTTTTTGCCTTCACTTGTCTTCGTATAGGGGCTCGGTATTTTAATAAATGGGTTGTTTGGAACAGCAAGTGGATCTTCTGTTTCAGTGTAAGCTGAGAACAATCAGGATATTTACCATGGATATCTTAGAATCATTTTGTTGCATGGTAACATTTGTTGATAATATTTACATGTTATAGAGAGAATGCTGGCCTCCTTGGCCTTACTAGAGTTGGCAGTAAACGTGTGGTACAGATTGCAGCCGCATTTATGATTTTCTTTTCATTATTCGGTATTTCTCTGCCCTTCATCGATGTTGTTTGCACCTTTACAAGTATGCATTAATCAATAGAGTCCTTGACAATTTTTTACATGCAAATGCAGGGAAGTTTGGTGCTCTATTTGCTTCTGTGCCGAGCCCTATTGTGGCTGCACTGTTTTGTGTATTGTTCGCTAAAGTGGGTAAGTAACAACTCAAAAAGAAAACAAAGAAAATACTCTGAAAAGGGATGTTTTGTTTGAATCAACTTTCTTCATCCATTCTATCAGAAGTTGGCTCATGTATAGAATCTTAATGATGGTTGATTTGAGCAAAAAATTATTTCAATGTGCAGTAGCATGTGGTCTATCATTCCTTCAATTCGTGAACGTGAATCACCCTCGGAGCTTGTTTATTCTGGGATTCTCCACCTTCATGGGTTTGTCTATTCCAAAGTATTTCATTGACTATGCAGCTGCATCAGGCCACGGTCCAGTTCACACTCATTCTCATTGGGTAACTAACAAACTCCATCACCATTGTGTTACAGTTAAAATGTGTTAGTGGCTTTATAATTTAGTTTTATTTGGAATACTGAAATTTATTGTTTGGGCATTGGATGTGTTTTATGGAGAAAGTACTGAAACATGTAAATATTGTCGACATGTAGTATATTTTGGATATTTATCTATGTTCAAAGCTAACTGCTTTGCTTATTTTGCTATTCAAATGAATGAAGATTGAAATGTACATGTTTCCTATGGGTTTGAGGGGGTTAATATATCTTAAATGTTACATGTACACAGTTCAACGACATGTTCTTTGTCATCTTCACCTCTGCAGCGACGGTTTCATTCATAGTGAGCATGACACTTGACAATACTTTGCAAGCGAAGAGCTCAGAAAGAGATCGAGGCATGTTATTGTGGACTAAATTCAGGACATGGAAAGGAGACACCCGAAATGAAGAATTCTACTCACTTCCCTTCAACATGAACAAGTATTTCCCACCCATGTAGGAAATATCTGAATTCATATTTCAGTACATCATATTTTTTGTGCTTCTGGAAGCATTTCATCACATTCCCTGGCTTCATGGTGGGATGTGAATTTTTGGTCCGACAGCTTGTATTGTATATATAAGGATTCCTCTTTTCTGCATAACCTAGCATTGCAGGTTTCTAAGAGGTGAAAAACAATACCATACATATCTATGGAGTGTGTACACAAGTGGAGTTTTCCTCCTGTCTACCACATCAAACGGTTGGCTTTATAATGGTGCATTCATCCATCAAGGGATGCAAAATTTTGTCCCATTTGTGTATACATATGCACTCCTTTTCATTTAAGGGATGCAAATTTTGTTCCATTTATGAAGAATTTACAAATGATTCATAACTTTTGTTGTTGTGGTATTTGTTTTCGAATGAGCATTGGAAAATGTGAACTAAGTTTGATTTATCTTTTCATGTATATCTTGATACGTTGAGCAAAGCATTCAAGGAAATTATATTGAGGATGTCAACTTAATAATGTCATCTTCAGGCAAAGTGTATGTATGATAGAGAAACGTTGATAGTGCTTGTCATTTTTACATGTCATATCAAGGAATAATAAAACTTCAAGAAAGCTAAATCTTCTCTTTGAAATGATGAATACATGAAATGCGACAAATTAGGACCATGATTATGGAGTGTTGTTATTCATATCTTCTACGTTCAAACTTTTGAAATAATGAGGATTTTGTTTTGTCAAGGTGACTTTTAGGGGAAGTCAGAATAAATGTATGATCAAATGATCTAATGTGGACATTGTCTTGTGTTTGTCTATGTTAAAAGTTTTGAAAATGAGAATAATTTGTTGTGAACGTGTATGTTAACTTTATTGAATCCGTGACATTAAACTACATAGTTTGTACATATGGAGTAGGTGTTGGTATGTACATGGATTTGTTACATTGACAAATATGTGTATGTTAACTTTATTGAATCCGTGACATTAAACTAGTTTGTACATATGGAGTAGGTGTTGGTATGTATGTACACGGGTTCGTTACATTGACAGATTTGGTGGAAGATGATGTGTGAGTGTGTATGCAAGGAGTAGATGTTGGTATGTACACGGATTCGTTACATTGACAGATTTGGTGGGAGATGATGGGTGAGTGTGTATGCAAGTGACTATGGTGGAAATGATTTCACTGCTAAAGTTGGTAGGTCAATTGGTAGAGTGGATATTATTGATATATGCTATGTTTGCATACATATATATGCTATGCTTTTCTGGATTGATGAAGAAGAAGCAGAAGAAGAAGAAGTATATGAAGAAGGAAATGAAGATGAAGATGAAGATGATGATGAGGCAGCAGTAATTGTTTAATGTGTAGTTAAAAACGTGTGTAAGAAAATAGTGATCTCCTTTTTGTTCAGTCCTATATGGTGTTCTTTGTCCGACTAGGTCTGAACACGGAAACGCGTGCAGTACACAATCTTTGTCTCCCTACTATAAATAGAGGAACAGAGTAATTTGGAAAACAGAGTAATTGCCATATATATATAAACAGAGTAGGCAAATCATCACATATACATATATAAACAGAGTAATTAAAGAACATATAAACATTTAAAGAAGCAAGATCCATACTTTATATAACATACATACAAGAATATGGGTCATCATCATAACAAACATGGTCATCATCATCAGCAGCAATATGATCAACAAGCCTACGGCTATGGCAATGGCTATGGCTATGGCTATGAATCTCCAGGTCCATCATCATATAGCTATCCTCCTCCCATTAATAATCCTTATAACAGCTATGTTCAGCCATCGCCTTACCCTCAATACCCTTACCCTCCTCCCATCCCTTCTTCTTCGGCTTTCGATCCTTACCAACAACAGCAATTACTGCAGGGAGCGATAGCTGATCGAAATCGGCACTCCCGTAACGAACACATCGCCGAAGTCGCTGCTGTCGGAGCAGGCGCTTTCGCACTGGTAAGAATCCTGTCTATCTTTCTCTGTGTGTCCTTAGGGATTTCCAAAATACTCCCTATATGTTTGGGTAATATCAGATTCTGTTTTGTTAAAGATGATCCCCATATCTTTTGGTAATATCAGATTTTGTTTGTTAAAGATAGCCCCCATATCTTATGGTAATATCAGATTTTGTTTGTTAAAGATGTACCCATATCTAATGGTAATATCAGATTTTTTTTGTTAAGATGCTCCCTATATCTTTTGGTAGTATCAAATTTTGTTTGTTAAGATGCTCCCCCCTATATCTAATGGTAGTACCAAATTTTGTTTGTTAAGATGCTCCCCCCCATATCTAATGGTAATATCAGATTTTGTTTGTTAAGATGCTCCCCCCCATATCTAATGGTAATATCAGATTTTGTTTGTTAAGATGCTCCCCCCCATATCTAATGGCAATATCAGATTTTGCTTGTTAAGATGCTCCCCATATCTGTTGGTAATATCAGATTCTGCTGGTTAAGATGCTGGTATAATCTATTGTATGAAATGGCTTATGTGATTGATGTGTTTTGCTCACAGTATGAGGCACATGAAGCCAAAGTGGATCCAGCACATGCAGGAAGGCATAAGCTTGAGGCTGAGATAGCGGGGGCGGCTGCGCTGGGCTCGGCAGCGTATGCATGGCATGAGCATAGCGAGAAGAAGAAAGACGATCATCGCATCCAGAGCTTGCAAGGGGCACAAGGTGGACATGGCCATAACAGTGGGCATGGCCATAATAAACATAACCATGGAGGAAAGCATGATGGCCATAAGAAACACCACCATTTCTGGTGAAGTGGACAATGGATCAGAGACATATACATATAAACATGTATTACACACACATACACACATAACAAACACAGTTAGCAATAATCTCTCAGAGAGGGAATTTACAGTTAATTGTTAAAGAAAAACCAGACATTTGGGTTGAATCTTGTATAGTGCATTACCATATCTTCCCAGACATTTAGTTGGGTTGATTATTACCATTGCCTCTTATATAAGAGGCAATCTCGTGTATTTGATTTGACACAAAAAGGTAATTAAATCCCAATCGGATGTAAATTATTATTTCAGCATGGTAATCTTTCACCCTCCTGATCTGAATGATATTTCTTTTTAGGACTCATGCCTCTGAATGATGATGTTTGATCTGCGAAATTCTATTGCTTATTGTCAAGTAATCTTCTTTCTGCTAGATTCTCTGTCGGATGACTTGTGAACATGTCTGTAGCTTATTGCTAATTTGTAATGGATGGTGCACTTGATTTCTTCACTCTTGTTCTCTACAGTGGACATCTGTGACTTGTTTAATACAATCATGTGGACGAGTATTAACGATTCTTAGATTTGCCGCAACTTCCCATGTATACATCCTGAGCTACCCTTAAATCATAGACAATGTGAACATTAGCGTTAACTGCAAAACATATGGGCTAAAATCAAGAGTGTTATGTAGCCACTTTTTATGTATAATCTGAGGTTTTGAATTGGAGCAATAGTGGTAAGGTGTGTACTTCCAAAGTTTGCTGTAATTTGGAAATGCGGTTGTTGCCATTAAGTACAAGCAGTTAAAGGATTTAGACGAAAAATATCATTAACTATTTACATCATTGAATATTATTCTGTCACTGAGAAAAAGTAATCACTTATAAATCGAGTGTTTACTGTTCATTAAATATATCAAACAAACATCACAAGTGATGAGATCTTAATTATGTTGGCAAATGCAGTGATTTGAACTACTCGTTTTAGTGGATGGTTTGACTAGCAGTAAGTAGTCGAGTCATTGCAAGGATGTGATTATGAAAATGAATGTTGTCTTCAAAACAAGAATCATTTATGGCAATTATTGAAATAGCATTGGTACAGATTATAAATTAAACGGGATTAACTATGGGATGAATAAAACAAAAAAACAGGCTTATATGGGATGAATAAACAAGACATTAGGTGATCATAAATTACTGTATGTATGAGATATAAAAAATATTGCCTCTAATAAGTTCTTTAGGAATTATGAATTGACTATAGTCACAAATCCATTCCTTATATAACTCCCTAAGAGTATTCCAATAATTGATTCCTAAGCAGTACAAATGATGGAAAGCAAATTCAATCCCTTGCAAGATTACATTAGAGTACATAATTACCTGACAAACTTGGGACTTAGAGATTAGACTAGGACAGCTAGTTGACATATTATATTGACACATATATTCAGGTTTGTGTGGAGCTAGATGTTTCGTTGTGCAAGAAATGGTCGTGGATGGCATCAATGTAGTAAACAATGGAATGGTTAAAGAATCCCGGCATTAAGACCGCAAGGACTCGTGTCCACAATGGTACGACGCTCCTTTCATCAGCTGCTGGTCTAGGTCCAGAGATCCTTGCAGCCAGGTTTTGGTAGAGCTCATTAAGTGCACTTCTATGGGGATTAGGTCGGAGATTGGAAGGTTCTGCATCAAGAACCTATATAACATGTAACAGAAAGATGGGAATGAACATATATTAACTGGTCTAATTGATTGGATATGTTTAAATCAAATCAATACATGCTAAATAATGGCGGAGTTCGGACTATCGAATGACCGCTTGCGATGGGAGGATAACGATATCATGGACATGCTCTTTACCTTGGATTGATTGACACTTCTGTAGAAGTTACATGGTGGAATATGCACAAAGTCCGATGGAACCTTAGGCACAATGTCCGACCG
>NW_028231068.1:0-18730 GCF_043228905.1 Azolla caroliniana | reverse complement strand
AAGTTGCTCAAGTCCAAATCAATGAATCCAAAGCTTGGACCAGTGTCCTTAGTAGAAGCTTTTGTGGGAGGTGAAGGATCAAAACTAAACGTAGAAGGGGATGAACCACTGCTGTTAACATTAGTAGTTGAGAAAGGAAGATTACCTCTACTAGTGTCATTACTTGAAAACCCCAGACTATTGTTACTAGTGCTACTATTGGGGAAAGACGAAGAATCATTGAGACTAATCCCGCTATTAGAGATGGCGGATCCTCCTACTCCTCCGCCGCCAGTGCCATTACTTGGAAAACCTGACGATGTTAAGGTGCTCAAGTCTGGCAAAGCTGAGGCAGCATCATGTCCAGGCCCAGAGGGTGAGGGTGAGGATGTTGTGGATGCGTACAAACCGAGGTTTTGTGGGACTGCAGCCATGGTGGAAGGTATACTTCCCCAATCTTCTGCCACAGGGGGTTCGCCCATACTGCTGTTCATGTTATCGACTGATAGATTCATGGGGGGACGCGGCGGAGGGGGCGGGCGGGCCGCCGCCTTGTCTACGCGCACAACCCGCCCGTCCAAGAATTGGCCACTCATCTTGTTCATCGCCTCCTCCGCCTCTTTGTCCTCCATGAACGTCACGAATCCGAAGCCTCTGGATCTTCCAGTTTCTCGATCTTTCACTACCTTCGCGTCGATCACCTCTCCGAATTTGCTGAAGGCGGTGCGCAGGCCTTCCTCTTCGGTTGTGAAGGAGAGGCCACCGACGAAGAGGCGGGACATGGCTCTGGAAGAGATCAAGGAGTAGAAAGAAGGCAATAAGGAAGGAGAAGAAGGAGAGGAGGAGGAGGAGGAGGAATAAGACGGGGAGAGGAGGGTGAGGCCCTTGAGGAGAGAAGAAGCTTGATGACGAGCCATGGCGTCCGTTTGTCTGTCTCTCTGTCTGTGGTTCTTCCTTTCTGTCTCTGAGTACTTCTGAGTATGTCTCTCTCTCTCTCTGTCTGTCTGAGTATGTCTGTGTGTAGAGAAGAGTTTGAGGGTTTTATTTAGGGTTTTATTTAGTTATGGTTCTTTCTTCACTCTTTTTAAACCCTGCTCCTTCTTTTTCTTGCTCTGGGGGGGCTTCTCTTATTATTATTATGGGATCGCTCTGATTCATGTCTCTCTTCTTACTTGGGATGCTTAATTGACCAGACCAAGGCTCGCAAGACTTCTGCATAGCTCTGAACACAAGCCGTCCGTCCCTAGAGAGAGCTTGTTTGATAGGCTTAAAAGTTCGAAGATACCAGATGACATGATTTTGGGCCATCTACACTAAATTATATGAGACTTGTACGATGTTTGCACTCGCCTATCCAACTGCTTCACTAGCACCATTTATGTAAAACAAGGTTGTCCCCTATCATCACCGACTCTTTTTGGGATCTACATTGATGAGATTATTGATTTTATTGCTCCTAAGGGAGGCAATGGAGTAGTCCTTGTGGAAAGTTGGTAGGTGTGTGCATATGCAGAAGCGTATGAGAACCTATTTGCTGACTCCGAAAACAACACAGAAAGGGAGGAAGGCAGAGACTTACACAGAAATGAGCTTTAATGGAAAGCTTTATTACATTCTCTCTCACACACACACGCAGAGACTTGATACAATGTGTTTTTGTTCGCCTTTACAACGTTAGGTTATTGCTTATATACTAATCCCTAACTATGTGGACGAGTTCACACTCAGACAGATACAAGTTGGAAGGAGTCGGCCTTTTATGCCAGCCAACAAACTCCCCCGTAAAAGGACTACTCTTTCTTTCGTATACAAATGTTTGGGGTTATCTCCCCCGTAAATCTAGATTACAAGATTATCCTAAATTTACATTACAAGTCAGTCGGCATGCGGCCGAATCGGCAGAGGTATAGTAAGTGTAGATATAGTTGTTCCGATTAGGTCTTACCTACTATCCCTCATTCGGCTTTCTTCTACTTGGTCTCTTGTCGTAGTCCCATCTTCGTCCTTAGTGCTCCGAAGCGTAGATCTGGGAGTGGCTTCGTCAAGCAATCAACGATGTTCACATTAGTGTCGATTTTCCGAACTTAGAGCTTCTTCTCGGTTACGAGCTCCCGGATGTGATGATACCGCACCTCAATGTGCTTCGTCTTTGCATGGTAGACGGAATTGTTGATGAGGTGTATTGCGCTCTGGGAGTCGCAATGGATGGTTGGCGATAACCGGTCATTTCTGCTTGTATCTGAGAAGTCAGTAGACAGTCGATGCAACCATATCGCTTCCTTTGTTGCTTCCGATGTCGCTATGTACTTGGCTTTTGTGGTAGACAAAGTCGTAAACTCTTGAAGTTTCGACCTCCATGATATTGCACCACCACTTGTCATGGACATGACAACAATCATCTCATGATTCGAACTCTTGACCTACTATATTTAATTGATATGTTTTAACCAATACATCCAATACATAATCATGTTACCTTACTAGATTATTGTAGATTATCTATTCTACATGTAGGATTTTAGAAGCTTCTAGAAAGCTCTAGAAACTAGAACATTCTAGAAGCTTGTGCATGAAAATGAGTATTTGCATGGGGCTACATTTAGAGCCCATAAACATGTATAAATACATGGGTTCACCTTGGCCTTCGTCAAGGTGAACAACACTAGTTACGGAATCATAATTCAGTTCTTATTCTCTTGATTACTTTCTCTCTCTCTTTCTTATTATCTTGTCTATGATCTCTCTCTCACTCTCTTAGTATTGAGCCTCATCTACTTGTCCGTGACACCACCATAGGTGAAGATATAGTCTGATGTCGATTTCCGATTATCTGTATTTCTAGCATAGTCGGAATTGGTGTATCCTTCAACTTCGGTTGAGGTTGTCAAACTGAAAGTCAGTTGTGTATCTTCGGTCCCTCTTAGGTACCTAATTCTCAGCCAAATACGTGTAGAGAGCCTCAAGTTTTGGGTTGGATAACCCATAGATAGGACCAAATGGGGGATGCTCGCCAGCTTGGAGTTCTATTGGGCAATTGTAGGGGCGATGAGCCGGTAATCAATCGGCATTCCTCTTTTTGAAGATGTCGGAGAAGTTGCTATATTGGATGGGTAAATTGGTGACAGGAACGGTGACGTTCCCCGACACAATGGCCAATGTAGCGACCAAACCGGACTCGACCGCAACAGAATCAAGAGAGTGTCGTGACCGAGCAGGAATTGGCGTTGTTGGAAAAGTGATGGAGCGGCTACACCAATCCACCGTTGGATTGTGTGTCTCCAACCAAGATAGCCCCAACACAATTGGATGTCGAGGGGTCGCGATGAGGTAGAACGTCAGTTCCTCCTAGTGTGCCCCGATTTGAAGTACCAACGGGATAGTGGCTTCGGTAACCGCCCCCGATGAGAGAACCTGACTGTCGATCGCTTCAACGGATATGGGTTGTGATGTGTGGATGGTGGGGATATTATGTGCGCATACAAAAGATTTATCGATAAAGCAAGTAGATGCTCCGGAGTCGAGCAAGGCATGAGAATGTATTGAAGTCGAACTAAAACAAAGACTTACTTGCAAAGAAAACCCTCCTAATGGCAGTTCGGACTTGTAGGAGCATGGAGAAGGTGAGTAACGGGAAGCGTCCAGCGGCATGGCTCCTACTACAACCAGACTTGGTCGTTTTCCTGTTGTCGAGGAACCTCCACAAGACGTGCATGATGGAATTGGTGTCGAGGGCCTCGCACAGAGCAGTGGCGGATGACATGGCCGGGGTTGCCACAATAGAGACAGAGTCCATCGTCCCGACAATGTTGGCGTTGGGCTTCAGTTAGTGGTTGGAACCGAGCATGGTCGATCTCCATCGGGGTATGGGAATCGACCTCCATTGTGGTATGGTTTTCATTGGCTGATGGTAAGGTTGGCATGGGCGACAAGTAGGGCCTGGTGATTGTTGCGTTCCGAGAAGAAGCCTGAGACCCGCGAGTCCCCTGTTCTTCTTGACGAAGTTCGAAAAGACGATTGCCACACTGGACAGCTTGGGAGATTACCTGAGACAACGACGTGGGCTCCGGGAAGTTTAAGAGAAGAGTCTTGACGTCATTTCGGAGACCACGACGGAAATGGTCGCATAGGGCTTGGTCATCCCAACTAACATCACAGGCAATCTGGCGGAACTCTGAGGCATAGATCGAGGCAGGGCATGAACCTTATTGGATAGAATAAAGCTTTGTGAGTGCCATTCGTCGCCGATCTATCTCACCAAATGTCACTTCGAGCTCCTCCATGAAAGCGGTGAAGTCCTCCAAGAGAGGGGATAAGGTCTCGATCAAGGGTGCAAACCATGCTTGCGCTGGCCCAGAGAGAAGCGTGTCCATGACAGTTTGTTCACCTTGATTAGAATCAAGGTGCACATGAGTATTTATACAAGAGGGTAGGGCTATGTAAGCCAGCTAGAAATAGAGTGCATGAGGATGCATGCAATAGAGTACGCATGAGGATGCATGCAATAGAGAATGCATGAGGATGCATGCAAGCTAGAGAATGAGAATGCATGTAAGCTAGGAACTTCCAATGTTCAATCTACACTATATGAAGTTGAATTAAATACAAAGGGTTTGCCCAATAGAGACCATGAGGTCTTGGGTTCAATCCCTACCTTCCTTTATGGCATATGTCTATGAGACTAGGTGCCGAGATAAGTGGTTCGGATTGTTCGATCGACTCGGTTGGGCGATCGGTATTTGTTGAACCATTTGTGTCAGGAGTCTTGTTAGGTGACCCGCCCCCAAGTCGGTATTTCGGTGGTGTCACGTTGTCCTCCCCTAGGTTCTGTTTCCTACTTGCATCTTGTTGACTTTGCCTGCTTTAACTCTTGTCGAATTGGCTCTGTCATTGATGGATTTGTCTTCGAGTTCAACTAATGGACTTCCTACCGATTCAGAGTTAGCAGGTATGTTGTCAGCTTGTTCAAGTTCAACTGTTTGTCGAATCTCTGAGTTGGCCCGGTGAGTCGGTCCTTCTACGACATCTTTGTCATCTTGGAAGGATACCTTTTTACCAACTGTTTTCTGTTCGTTCCACTGAGAGAAGATAGAGTCTTCATTGAAGACTATGTCATTGCTCTGGATCAGTTTCCGGTTCTAAGGGTCCCATAGCTTGTATCCGAATTCCCCATCGATTCCATAACCGAGAAATATGCATTTCGTTGCATGGGGTGTCAATTTTGTCCTTTTATACCTGGGGATGAACGCATAGGCTTCACATCCGAATATATAGAGCCTATCGTAGGTTGGTTGTTTGCCTGACCATAGTGCCTGTGGCACTTCGAGCCTAATTGCTCTTGACGGCACCAGATTTATTAGGTATACTACCGTCTGCAATGCTTCTGCGTAGAATTCCAGCTTCAGTCCGGCTTGCTGAAGCATTACCGTCACCCTCTCCTGGATCATTTTGTTGATCCGTTCTGCCACTCCATTTTGCATGGGTGTGTAGGGAACGGTCTTTTGATGTCGGATCCCTTTGTTGGACAGGTACTGTTTGAAGGCTCTGGAGGTGTACTCACCTCCATTGTCGGATGTCAGTGTCTTCACTTTGTGTCCCGACTGGTTCTCCACTTCAAATATCCACCGAGTGAAGACCTTGAGCGCGTCGTCTTTGGACCTGATCGAGTAGGCCCAGACCTTCCATGTACAGTAATCTACAAAGGTGATGAAGTACCGGGAGCCTCCTAGTGATCGCTCTGGAATGGGCCCACATATATATGTGTGCATGAGCTCTAGGGGTTGTCGTACCATCCCGTACTAGAGAGTGTGCGGACTTCGGGTCTATTTCCCATATTGACAATGCTCACAGAAGTTCGTCTTTGCTTGGAGTTTCGGGATGTAGCCTACCACCATCAGCAGATCAAGTCCGGCTTGAGACATGTGAATGAATCGGCCATGCCATAAGTTTGGGTCGGTCTTTTCGGCTAAGTTCACGGCCCATTCTGGATTGATCGCCATTAATGGATACAAGTTGTTGTACTTGTGCCCACCTCCTATCTTCAGGTTTCCTCGATTGATCATCCATACTGACTCACTTAGAGTCGTTTTGTACCCGTCTTCGGCTAGCATGCCGATGAAGACCAGACTCCTTTTCAGATCAAGTACATGCCGAACTCGGTGCAGGGTTATTGTGTTGCCATTTGGCAATCATATGGGAACCTCTCTGGTCCCTGCAATTCTACACTCTTGCCCGTTGCCTAGACGAACTGTGCCGCTGGCATCGGTTGAATAGTCTGAAAACCATTCAATTTTGGGGGTCACATGGAATGTGGCACCGGAATCCAGTAGCCACGTGTGTGCATCCTGTGCACTGTAGAGGACTTCACCGATCACTGAATGCTCTAAGGACATAACTTCTCCTGATCGGGACTCAGCAATGTTGATTTGGTTGCCGACTGGAGAGTGGTCCGAGTCGGGTTGTCCTCGATTCCACTCGGATTGCCGACCACTCTCTTTCCTCTTGATTGACCAACAATTGAAAACATTGTGGCCAGTTTTTCTGTAGTGTGTGCAGAATTCGCTTGATCGGCCCGTTCTCGACTTCAACAGTTGTCAGTCTCCCCTCGTTTTTGATCGGTTGGTATTCCTACTGGTTCTATCGGCTTGTTCTCTTGTACGACTTGGTCGGTCGAGTGATGGGCTTCTGCCAATTCATCGATGGTAAGTCCCATCGATTTTCTCCGAATGTCCTCGGTGAGGACTTGGCCGATCATCTCATCCAAATTTAGGATCGGTCGACTATTGGCGTATGTCGTGCACAAAACCTCACAACTCGCCGGCAAGCTCGATAAGAGGGCAAGGGCTTTCACTTCTTCTTTGAAGTTGATCCCTTGTGAAGAGAGTTTTGACAACACCCAGCTGAAGGTGTTGATGTGGGAGGTAGCCGGATTGGTTTCTCTCATCTTTATATTGAAAAGTTGTTTCATCAAAATCAGTTTCGAAGATGATGACTTCTCGTACATGGCTTGTAACTTTTCCCACAGTGAGAACATTGTCGTCTCTTTTGCCATGCTGAAGTAGATGTTTTCGGCCAGATGCATTCAGATGGTGGAGCATGCAATTTCGTCCATCGATTTCCACTCTTCGGCTGTCATCGAAGCAGGTTTTTCGCTGTGTCGAATAGCTTCGACTTGTCTTCTGATGATCAAAACATCCTACATCATCTCCTTCCAAAGTGCAAATTTTTTGCCATCGAACTTTTTGATTTCAACTCCTATTCCGGATGTTGAAGCCATATTCTTCTATGAAAAGTGAGATTTTTACTAACCTCGTCTTTTTCTTTTGAGCTTCTTCTGTTGTTTGTTGCTGCCGAATAGCAAGGTTGCTTTGATACCAGTTGTGGAAGTTGTTGGTAGGTGTGTGCGTATGCGGAAGCGTATGACAACCTATTTGCTGACTCCGAAAACAACACAGAAAGGGAGGAAGGTAGAGACTTACACAAAAACGAGCTTTAATGGAAAGCTTTATTATGTTCTCTCTCTCTCTCACTCAGAGACTTGATACAAAGTGTTTTTGTTCGCCTTTACAACGTTAGGTTATTGCTTATATACTAAGCCCTAACTATGTGGACGAGTTCGCCTTTACAACGTTAGGTTATTGCTTATATACTAAGCCCTAACTATGTGGACAAGTTCACACTCGAACGGATACAAGTTGGAAGGAATCAACCTTTTATGCCAACAGTCCTAAGGGGTACTCTCTTGCTCCATGCAAACGATGGAGTTTTACTCTCAAAGTCAGAATATGAGCTACAAGGGTACGTTAATGCCTTGGATGACTTTTGGAAATGCATTTTCCTTGGTTACGAACCAGATGACAACTTTGGCTCCCGACTCTGGGATCCTAAAAACAGACAAGTCGTCTGAATGTTGTTTTCAATGAGTCAACAATGCACAAGGCAGCCGAAAAGGCCGACTGAAGTTAGAAGAGTATCCTTTCCGAATGTTCCAACTCTTCTCGATGGCCCAATCTAAAACACGAGAGTGGCCACCTGGCAAGTGGCCTGCATGGAACACAATATGGTAGTTGTCAATACTCCTAAACAAGTTATCTTAGAGAGAAGGTTAAGGAGTTGTCCACATGGTGAATCGGGTACAATAACCGAGGAAATGATCATCAGTGATGATCTAGTGAGCTTAGTCATCCCACGCAGATCCGAACGATTGTCTCGGCCTCCAGAGAGATACTCTTTTGGACTCTTTTTCATGGATGTCGGTGAGCCGACGTCGTATGAAGAATCGTCAACATGTGTCGATTCGGCCAATTGGCATCTAGCTATGGAGTCCGAAATGAACTCCATTCGACATAATCAGACATGGGACTTCGTCGAATTGCCGGAAAACTCACGTGCTCTTCTGTGCAAGTGGGTCTAGCGCCTAAAAGAGACATCTAATTCGGCAAGTTCTAAATTCAAAGCCCAGATTGGTTGCAAAGGGTTTCTGACCAGAATATGGCGTCGACTTTTGCTCAGCGTTGTAATCGCTAAAGATTTAGATGTCAAGATGGCCTTCCTCCATGGTGATCTAGAGGAGGAAATTTATATGGAATAGTTGAAAGGCTCCGTGATACCCAGCCAAGAACGTCTAGTTTGTTGAGTCAAGAAGAATCTTACGGCTTGATGCATGCCCCAAGTCATGTTACGAAGGTGCTACAACTCTTCTGTGTGCAGAACGGATTGTGATGTGCTGGATCGTTTAGTGCTCAAGACCGAAACGGGAAGGGGAAGGAGACTTACCTTTGCACAATCCAAAAAACTTCTACTTCATTACACGTAGAGCTCAACTCGCTCTCGTTTGTTTTTTGTTTGTCTGTTCTTACTCTCTACACTACTCTCACTCTTCTACTTACTACAACTTACTTTTTACCTAAGTACATAAGTGACTTATATATGCAGCTAATTAGTTGCCAATAGTTAATTAGCTGTCAGTAGCTAAATAGTTGTTTCAACTTTATGTCCACTAGTAGCTAATTAGCTAATAGCTACTATAACTTATTTCTCAATAAGCTTCACATACCTTTGTTGAGCTTGCTTCTCAACACTCCCCCCTCAAGCTCAACTTATCCTTCCTTGAGGTCATCTTCAATCTTCTTTTCTTCATGCTTTTCAACTACCATGCCGATGGTTATAACTCCCATCATGTCTCTAAACTGTGTTTGTTTTTCCATGCTCAATCCCTTCGTAAGAATATCAACAACTTGCTAATTTGTACTTACATATAATAGATCCACTTCTCCATCAATCACTTTTTCTCTAACAAAGTGATAATGCACTTCAATGTGCTTTGTTCTTGCGTGGAACACAGGGTTTTTTGCCAGCTGAATGTTGCTCATATTGTCACACCAAATTGTGACAGCACCATCTATATATTCTCCCAAATCAGAAAGCAATCTTCTGATCCATACCTCTTCACATGTAGCTATTGCAGCTCCTCTATACTCAGCTTCAGTACTTGACAATGCAATAGTAGCTTGTTTCTTGCTACTCCATGAAATAGTTGCACTTCCCAATGTAAACATATATCCACTTGTGGATCTTCTGTCAGTTTGGCTTCCAGCCCAATCAACATTTGTATATCCTTCTAGCTTTATGTCTAGATCAACCCTGTAAAACAGCCCATAGTTCTGGGTAGCTTTTACATACCTCAGGATTCTTCTTATGCAGTCCAAATGCGGCTTTGTTGGTTGTTGCATAAACTGGCTGACTAATCCAACAACATAACTTAAATCAGGTTTTGTTATGGTCAAATATATGAGGCTGCTCACCATAGACCTCTACATGTTTACATCTTCTATTTTGGCTCCCAAATCAACCCTCAATTTGCAGTTCTTATCTAGTGGTATACCAATAGGTTTGCATCCAAGCATACCATACTTTTATAAGATTGCTTAAAGTGAGCGGCACTTCATCGGAGGTTGTTTGGGGTGGACTCAAGTTTAGATCTTATTTGTATGTCTAAACCTAAGTAGTGATATAGTTCTAGGGGAATAGAAAAGTGAGGGCGTGGGTGGGGGTTAGGGGAGTGTAGCTTGTTGAAGATATCAAAAGTATTTAAACCTAATCAAAGTTTTTAGAACATATTAAAGATCATTGGGATAACTTAAGTTATTAGACACCAATAGAGTATTATTAAAACACCAATATAGAGTATTATTAAAACACCAATATAGAGTATTATTAAAATGGGACCACACGCTTAGATGAAAGGGAGTTGCTTAAATACACGCTTAAACAAACACTTAAAAGAAAGATTATTATTTTAAAAAAAAGAGATTGAGATTAAAAAATGATTATGGTTAAGAAGGGATTATGATTAAGGGGGAAGGGGTTGCTAAAACAAAGTACTTAAACGAATGTTTAAACAAATACTTAGATAAGAAAACACTTGGGAAAACACTTAAAGCAAGGTTATGATTAAAAGAGAAGGGAGGGATTATGATTAAAGAAAAGGGGTCATGGCTAAGAAGAGAATGATTATGATTAAGAGAGGAGAATACTTGAACAAATGTTTAAACAAAAAGTTAGATAAAAAAATGATTGAACAAGTACTTAAAAAAAGGGGTTAAACAAGTACTTAATAAAAAATGATTAAATAAATATTTAAAAACTTAAGACAAAAAAATTTGATAAAAAAGTGATTAAACAAGTACTTCATAAAAATTGATTAAATAAGTACTTAAGAACTTAAGACAAAAAATTAGATAAGAGCAACACATAGAAGGAAAGAAAGTTTTACTATCATAAGGCAACGATTGACAAATGCGTTTCGCCTTGATGGAGGCTCTTTAGTGCCCGATGTACACATAATGAAAACTAAGTCTACTAGGTTGCTCTTTATATAGGGAGAGGGAGGAGAGTCCTTTGTATGTGGGACATACAAAAGTGTGTACAAAGGAAAGGTAAAAGAGTGTACACAAGACTTTAGGTGGGGGTTAAGAGGGGTGAGAGTACACAAAACATTAGGTGGGGGGAAAGGATGAGTGTACTAGGTGGTTTCTTAGTTGTTTACCATTTAGCCAACACGTGAGAGGGGGTGTAAGGGAACTGTATTGTGGTTGTCCTAGAAGGGGTTTAAGTTTGTTTCTCACGAGCGCTCCGATTTGGAGTTTTTTGATACATGGGGAGTAACAAAACTTAAAAACAATGGGTGGAGGTTTTTTGTTGTTGGGTTGGTTAGAGAGTAGTTGGTTTCGTATGGAGTAGGGGACAGTCGAAAAACACTTGAGTAGGAACTTTGACGGGTAGCCCCTAGCTCTTAGGTGGTCGTAGAACTTTTTGCGTAGTTCCATGTAGCCATTTTCCGAGCTCTCTCGGATAGCATACCGTTTTAGTTCTCCCGTGATGAAGCCCTTTTTGTGTGCTATGGGGTGCGAGGATTTCCACGGGAGTTACATGTAGGCATTGAGAGGTTTTTGGTGGCATGCGGTGTCGAGGATGCCAAATTCTTTAAAGTATGGGCCTTTGAAGAAGATGACGTCCAAGATGGTGAGCTCTTTAGGGGAGGTTGTTGATTCAATACGGATGTGTTGTTGTAGAGGCACGCCGTATTGGTGTAAGAAGGTGTGAAGCGTATCGGGGGAGCCTTCCCAAACTCCTATGGCATCATCGATGTAGCGTTTGTAGTAGAGTAGTTGCGGTGTTTGGAAAGGACTCTCCTCCCTCTCCCTATAAAAAGAGCAACCTAGTAGGCTTAGTTTTCATCATTTGTACATCAGGCACTAAAGAGCCTCCATCGAGACGAAATACATTTGCCTTTGTTGCCTTATGATAGTAAAACTTTCTTTCCTTCTATGTGTTGCTCTTATCTAATTTTTTGTCTTAAGTTCTTAAGTACTTATTTAATAAATTTTTATTAAGTACTTGTTTAATCACTTTTTTATCAAATTTTTTTTGTCTTAAGTTCTTAAGTATTTATTTAATCATTTTCTATTAAGTACTTGTTTAATAATCATTTTTATTACGTACTTGTTTAACCCCTTTTTTTAAGTACTTGTTCAATCATTTTTAGGTTTAACTTTTTGTTTAAACATTTGTTTAAGTATTCTCCTCTCTTAATCATAATCATTCTCTTCTTAGCCATGACCCCTTTTCTTTAACCATAATCCCTCCCTTCTCTTTTAATCATAACCTTGTGTTAAGTGTTTGCCCAAGTGTTTTCTTATCTAAGTATTTGTTTAAACATTCGTTTAAGTACTTTGTTTTAGCAACCCCTTCCCCCTTAATCATAATCCCTTCTTAACCATAATCATTTTTTAATCTCAATCTCTCTTTTCTATTTTTATTTTTATTTATTTTTATAACAATCTTTCTTTTAAGTATTTGCTTAAGCATGTGTTTAAACAACTCCCTTTCATCTAAGCGTGTGGTCCCATTGTAATAATACTCTATATTGGTGTTTTAATAATACTTTATTGGTGTCTAATAACTTAAGTTGTCCCAATGATCTTTAATATGTTCTAAAAACTTTGATTAGGTTTAAATACTTTTGATATCTTCAACAAGCTACACTCCCCTAACCCCCACCCACGCCCTCACTTTTCTATTCTTCTAAAACTATATCACTACTTATGTTTAGACATACAAATAAGATCTAAACTTGAGTCCACCCCAAACAACCCCCGATGAAGTGCCACACACTTTAAGCAATCTTAAGAAGGCAGAGGTGATAGATATGATGGTTTGTGTGATTTTTGGCACGGTTGGGGGATTCCAACTGGGGTTCGATATTCTAAATGGAGAGATAATGTTAGTAGAATTTCTAAAGAAATATCTGAGGCGGTAAGTTCTATCCAAGGATACAACGACGTCTATCAATTGTTGTTTTCTAATAGGTTGGGGTGGGGGAATAAAGTCTAGACCTAAGCTTAGAAGTTTGAGCTGGGGTGGAGGAAGGTGGAAAGAGGAAAGGTTGTGCAATGAGTGATTAGTGATCCTATTCTTGACCTGGGAGGGTGTTTGCCTTCCTAGTAAAATGTGGAGGTAGGTTAATGATTGAAGAAGTGGGAACCAATGTAATTTTCTAAGTCTACCCCTACATATTTTCCTAGTAGAGGATTTAGTTTCGGTCTCGTGGTGCGTGTGTTGGGTGCGGGTTGCGGGATTGGGGGCCGGGGATGAGGAGTAGGTTGTTTGACTGGGGGCCAGGGGTAAGGCATGGGTCGTGGAACTGGGGGTTGAAGGACTGGGGGTCGAGGGATTGAGAGTCGAGGATAGGACCGTGTGGTGGATTTGATGGTCTCAAAGTGAGACATTGATTGTTTCATAGGTGGGGGTAGGGAGGTAGGTGGTGGTACATTCATCGGGACAAATATAGGGTACGTGGGGGGTATGGGTTGTGTGGGTGGTACGGGATAAGCATAGCTTTGTCCATAACTTGGGATAAAGGACTGGGTCCTTAAGAAGGAGGTGGGGGCAATGGGGGATGAATTTGATGTTTTGTGTGTCCTTGTGCCCCCGTTTTTGGGATGTGTGTTGGGGTTTTCCTTATTAATTTTCTCTAGGAACGGTTTAAGGTAATTGTCTACTTAATTCTTGATCTTTTTTAGCCCATCATCTATTAGAGTATTTATTGTTTTTTCTTTGCCCATCGTCATGGATTTCGAGACGATGGCGTCCTAGGTTGATTTATTAGCCACTCTAGTCTTAGCCACTTTGCAACATATATATACCACTCTCAGATCTGATAATCTCAATGCCAAGAAAGTATCTCAGATTTCCCAAATCCTTCATCTGAAATTGCATTTCCAAACTTTTCTTCAACTTACTTATCTCTTCCATAAAATCACCTCCAATGATTAGATCATCAACATATATCAAGATCACAACAATGCAATCATTTATCTTCTTTACATATAATGATGGATCAGCCTTTGACATTTTGAAAGCAAATTTTTTCAGAGATTCTGAAAGTTCTCTGTGCCATGCTCTCGATGCTTGTTTCAGTCCATAGAGAGCCTTTTTCAACTTACAAACATATTCAGGATGCTTCCTATCTTCCAAACCTGGTGGTTGACACATATACACTTCTTCTTCTAAGTTACCATGTAAAAAAACATTTTTTACATCCATATGGTGCAGAACCCATCTTTTGGCTGCACTCACAACAAGTAGTGTTCTCAACGTTGCCATCTTTGCAACCGGTGCAAATGTTTCATCATAATCAATTCCATGCATTTGGGCATATCCCTTTGCCACAAGTCCTACTTTATGTCTACTGACATTTCCATTGGAATCATGCTTTGTTTTGTACACCCATTTGCAACCTACCACATTTTTTCCTTTTGGTAACTTTACCAAATCCCATGTTCTGTTTTTAGCCAATGCATCTATTTCTTCTTGCATTGCATTCACCCATTTTTTCTCAGCTTTTGCTTCATCAAAGTTCTATGGATCAGGGATTTGTACCACTTTACACATGTATGCATAATGCATAGCCATATATGTGTCATAGCCAAATCTTTCAACGGTCTTTTTCTCTCTATCTGATCTTATCAGTTTCTGATTTGCATCCTTCGTTGCTTTTTCCATACTAGGGATTTTCAGGGCTCCTATACCAAGCTCATCATCCAATGATGTATCTAAATCTACATCTTCCATGTTTCTAGACCCATCATCAAGCATTTCATATTCTAGCATCTTCTGTTTTCCCTTTTTATCATCATATTTTTTGTGTCTTGCATGTTTTCCACTCCATGCATTAGATTCAGATTTACTACCTGAGCTTCTAGATGGTCCAGTACATTCCATTGATGTGGAACTTTGTTGTCCAACACTGTTTCCATCTCTATGGTTATCTCTTACATTTTCAGATTTATCCCTATCTTCATTTTCATAGTCTTCATCAGTTTCTACATTTTGTTTTGGGTTGTACCAGCTGCCCAACTCATCAAATATTACATCCCGACTTACCACAATCTTTTTTGTCAAAGGGTTATAGCATCTATACCCTTTTTGCTCCTGTGAATATCCAACAAAATTACATTTTTCGGCTTTTGGATCAAGCTTACTTCTCACTTCAGCAGGTACATGGACATAGGCAAGGCATCCAAACACTTTTAAGTGTCCTAAACTCGGCTTTCTGCCATAGAAACATTCTTCAGGAGTTACTTCATGTACTCCAGATGTTATACATCTATTTAGGATATAGTTTGTTGTGTTTACAGCTTCTGCCCAATAATACAATGGCATATTTTTTCTGTCATCATGGCTCTTGCTATGTTCACCAGAGTTTTGTTTTTTCTCTCAGTAACTCCATTTTGTTGGGGAGTATATCTACATGTAAACTATCTCCTTATGCCTTGATTACATAGAAACTTAGAAAACTCATTTGAGAAGTATTCTCCTCCTCAATCAGATCTTAGGCATTTTATTCTAGTTCCAACCTGCTTTTCTACCATGCATTTAAACGTACAAAAACAATCAAATACTTCATTTTTTTCTTTCATGAAGTAAACCCATGTTTTCCTTGAGCAATCATCAATGAAAGTTACATAAAACTTACATCCACTAATTGATGCATTTTTTGTTGGTCCCCATACATCTGTATGTACCAAATCCAACAAATTTTGGCTTACATGTCTTTCATGAGGGAAAGGCCACCTGTTTTGCTTTCCATATTGACATGCTTCACATATTTCTCCCATCTCACAGTCTTTCAACTTAGGCAGTCCAGCCACTACATCTTTCCTCAACATATTTTTCAAAGTTTGCATGCTTATGTGACCGATTCTTTTATGCCACATTTCCACATCTGAGATTACACTCATTCCTTCTGCAAACATGACTGTAATCTTCTTAGGCATATCCACATCTAACACAAACATCCTTCCTTCTCGTTTTCCTTTTGCAATGAGCTTTCCATTTTTCTCTATGAAGCATCCACTTTGCTTAAACTTAACCTGCATTCCTTGCTCTACTATCTTTCCAACAGAAATAAGATTTTTTGCAAGGTTTGGAACATGCATAACATTCAACATATACTTTGTTTTTCCTTTTTCTTCCCACAATGGGATATCTCCAACATGCTCTATTTGGTGAGTAGTATTATCACCTGTTTGTACATAACCAGGAATATCTGGTTCTCTTAGACTTTCAAACCAGTTTTTATGTCCTGTCATATGATTAGATGCCCCATAATCTACATACCACATAAACTCTTCATTACATCTCTGTGAACATTCAGCCACTACTGTTGTTTCATCTTGCATCACAAATGCACCATCTTTATCACAGTCTTCACTAGTTGAGGCATAATTATTTTGTTGTCTCTTCCCTCTTTTCTCATCATTTTGCTTTTTAGAGCATTCAGCCTGTGTGTGGCCTGGTTTTCCACAAGACCAACAATCATCATCATTCAAATAGGTTTGCTTACCGCTTCCTTGATTGCTCCCCCTGCCTCTGATGTTGTTTCTTCCACTAATGGCTTGTTGTCCTCTTCCTTGATAATTATTGTTGGTTCTAGCTGAACCAAATCTTCCATGGCCTCTTCCTCGGCCTCTTCCAGCACTATTGTGGAGGGCTTGCCCCTCATTATCTGGATTTCCTTTGTTTACATCATCCATTTGATTTCTTTCTTCTACTACAAGCATTGAAACCAGATCTGGAAAACTTGGGATATTATCCCTTGTGAGAATAGATGTTTTGAAACTCTTGTATTGATGTCCTAAGCCTCTTAAGCATATTTTCACCTTATCATCATCTTCTATCTTCACATTAATAGAAGCAAGTGATTCACATATGCTCTTTATTTTTAGAGCATACTCATTTACTGACATCTTACCTTTTTCCAAGGTATTTAGCTCAATCTTCAACTGAAGCTTTCTTGCCTTTGTATTCACTGCAAACAGTTTTACTAAACTGTCCCAAGCTTCTTTTGGAAGCATAGCATCCTATATGTGTCCAAGCATCAAATCCGAGATGCTAAGTGACAACCAATGCAATACGTTTCTTGCCCCTTGGTTCCATTCCTTAAATGCTTTTATCTGTGCAGCAGATGCATTTTCTTCAGGGATCTCTGGAGCCTCTTCTAGGTCTCCTTCAATATAATCCTAGTATCCTTTTGTTATGTACACATAACGTTGGTGAGGGTAGGTCACTAATATTTACATTAGTGAAGGGTATGTTCACTATTATTAAAAAGGGGACTAATGATTGGATAGAATGAATGATATGTGCATGCACTATCATGATTTAGACAACCAATGAATAGAGAGCCTTTTAGAAAGGCACATCTATTCAAGGGGCCTAGGAAAAGGTATAAATATGAGGCTTAGCTACCCTCATAGGAATCACGTCGGAAGGTTGCTGTCGTAGACACCGGTGGTGCGGGCTAGGCTTTCGTCTCGACGATCGTGTTTATCTCTTCCAAGGTATTAGTCATCCTAATATCCGGCGGTATGGGACGTCGGTGGTAGGTTGGCTATGTCTAGATCATAGCTCGGGGGTGGTCGGGTGGAACGGGTTCTTCTATCCAATCTATTTTCTTCCTTTTTACTTGATTTGGTCTATTGATTAGTAATAGACTCTTAACAGTGGTATCAGAGCTTTTACTAACAATTTTTTTGTTGTTTTGATGTTTTTTGCGTGTGAGCGAGGGGGATCTAACAAGGCTCGTCATGCTCTTCTCAGGATCAAAACAACACTCTAAACCCGGTATTCTTCTTTTTTGATCTCTTCTCTTTTTCTATTATGCGTTCTTTATGGTCGAATCAAATTGGTATTACGTTTTATTCTCTTTCTTTCTACCTCCTACTACGCTACGATTTTACTTATTATTATGCATCGGGCCGAGCGTGTTTGCACTAATCGCACACGCTCAACTCATGGCCTTTTGCATATTGCGATATATATCCCACTCTCTCCTCTCTTGAACTCTTACGATAATAATTATTCTTGTGCATTGGGTCGAGCGTGTTTGCTCTAATCGCACACGCTTATCTCATGGCCGTTTTGCATATGATGTTGAGTATACCACTCTTCCCCTCTATTGAGCCATCACTTGGCCGATTCTAAGGGATGATGTGGCCTTGACGAGGTGTATGTTGCCTACCTATGCCACTCTACTCTCTATTAAGCCATCAATTGGCCGATTCTATGGGATGTTGTGGCCTTGACAAGGTATATGTAGCTTACATATGCCACTTTCCTTTTTAATTAGCCATCAATTGGCCGATTCTAAGGGATGATGTGGCCTTGACGAGGTATATGTCACTTACCTATGCCACTTTCCTCTTTAATTAGCCATTACTTGGCCGATTCTAGGGATATGTGGTGGTCTTGAGGAGGTGCATGTCAACTACCCTAGGGTTTCGTATCTTAGGGCATGTTTGATTCCATACACCTAATTGTTGATTATTCTAATTAAATTTTAATTTCATAAGTATTGTTTCACTTATATGATTTTCTAGTAATTATTATTTACCCGCCCACAATTAACTCTCCTTTTTCCACTTCCTTTTCATGTATAAAGTATTTACATCGTTTATTTTTAATGTAACCTTTACGTGTAGACTATTTTTTTCGTATGGAGTGGCTTGTTGAACGATTTTTATTTTTTTTCAACGGGTCATCTAGGTTTAACTCTTATCATCAAGCCTTAGAAAACGAGTAAAACCATATGAGTTCCCTTATTGATGTTTTACTCATGGATTTGAGTATTACATCTTTGCGCACAACTCCGTCATCACTTGTATCAATTTGTGGCTTATGTCACAATTGT